>NW_007259472.1:74508-92700 GCF_000164805.1 Carlito syrichta
CTGCCCTCCAGTCTGGGCGACAGAGTGAGCCTCCAACTCAAAAAAAAAAAAAAAGAAAAAGAAAAAAAGGCACAGATAGAAGTGGTAAATAAGATAATGGGCGGGCCACGCACTGACTAAATAAGTGTCGGATTCTTTCTTAAAGCCTGCCACCAGATGGAGTTGTTCATTTGAAGTATATCATCTCACTTGTGACTCACTGACAGGTTTTTGATATGAGTCTCTGCCAGCAACTGATATATTATGGTCTCTGTGCAGTCAAACCTCACTGCTAATGTTAATCTGTATTTTCAGCCACTTCCCAGTGCTAATATCACCACCTCAGCTCTACCTCAGATAATCAGGCATTAGATTCTCATAAGAAGTACACCACCTATATCCCTCACGTGCATAGTTCACAAGAGAGTTTGTGCTCCTATGAGAGTCTAATGCTGTGCTGATTTGACAGAAGACAAAGCTCAGGCAGTAATGCATGTGATGGAGAGTGACTGTAAATACAGATGGAGCTTGGCTCACTAGCTCACTGTTAATCTTCTGCTATATGGCCCAGTTCCTAACAGGCCATGAACTGGTACTAGGGGCCCCAGGTTTGGGGACCCATGCTGTAAGAGAACCATGTAAACAAGGTACAAGGCCAGTTTTTCCGAGGGGTATGGGCTGTGACTTGCTAAAGTCAACTACCATTCCTTTAAGCTATTTGGGCATACCTGAAGAAATGACATCCCAGTATAAGCCTTGAAAATATAAACCCTGTTTCCAATTGTGCTGTGACCAAAAGAAAAAAAAATTAAACTTATTCAGATAACTATCTTGCCATAAAATAAAAATACTCATGAAGTTTCCAAATTTTGGAGAGATCAGGCAGAAATAAAAGGTATATGTTTCTATTTTCCTTATAAAAGAATACTTTACCAAATAGCTGTAGAGTTTAAAAGAAAAAAAAATGTTTTCTTAACTCTGAAAAACAAAAAGAATCGTTGTGTTTCAAACAAAAAAGTCAGAAAAAACGATTTCACTTCAATGTAATTGGTTCTTATTTTCTTGACATTAGATGAGCAACTTTATGAGTTTTGTTTTGTTTTGGTTTGGTTTTTTACTTTAGAGTTATGGAAATTTTTACCAGTTCAATGACATAATCTAAAAGTTGTCAGAAACCTGTATTTGCCCAAGTATTTTTCATCTTTTTATGAACCTCCTTGAAAACACAATATTTTAGAATTTGCACAGTGTTTTCAGAAAAAAAAGTGTTAAAATAAAGGAATTAATCATGTACAATCACACTTGAAATGGTCAAAATTAAATTTGCAATTGACATAAAAATTTGATCATTTTTTGTGGACTATAATTCAGCATAACAGTCATAATTATGAATGATCAAATATACCAAGACATCAGATTTTCAGGCATCTCATATAATTTTTGGAATATGTGTTAATAACATAACCATACAAATGTAACTCAAAAAATTTAAACATATTTTACTATTTGGCAATGTTTACCATATAATTTAACATATCGAATAAGTCTGTTTATTATCTCTTTTTCATATGCTTCAAGTTCCCTTTAGAACATCCCAAAGTTAGTTTGTAGTCAAAAATACTTAATTTAGAATTTGAAATTTGATGTTGGGAAGACTTTTAAATGCATCAAAGTTCTAAATCACTTCAAAAATAGGATCACAGGTCACTGTAACAGTCATTTATTTAGTCAAAGTAAAAATTTAAAAAATAATTCAAGTAAAAACTCCTACCCTTTGATAGGAAGGAGACTCAGTTTTCCAAATAATCAAAGGTCCTAATCAAGACAGTATAAGATAAACAGAATCTGTTTCTCCTTCTCTCCTTTCTCTCTCTCTCTCTCGCTCTCTCTCTCCAGTTTACTCAAAAGATGAACAAAAATCTTTTACTATCTTTTATTAATTCTACCATAAAATGTCATTTAAAAGATAAAGCCAAATTTTAATCTTAGGTTAGTGTGCATTTACTAATAAGGTTAATTTTAATAAAATCTGATATACAAATTTATCCATCCAATTTCAGTCAGCTTTGACCATACAAGATTTTCATAAACATTTTATAACCTCTTTCTATTTTTTGTTTCATTATCCTTCCTTCTCTGACTTTCCATAGCCATTGTTTTATCTATATCATTTTTACCTTATTCTTTCATGTTGAAACAATATTTACCCTTTAAACTAGACAGTTACATTTTTCTCTCAACAAAACACAAGTTTTAATGTTTTTTGTAACTTTCCTCACCAAAAACACATCTTGTTTTTATCATACATGGTGTATACAGAATTGTTTTACATATTCCTAGTTGTTTAATTACGTATATTTAAACCAATATTATTTTGATTTACCAAGGGTTACTAGTGTCACATGAACTTGAGAAACATTTAGGCTTATTCAATTTATAAGTACTTATTTATAAGTCTGTTTCGTATCTTGTACACAATATAAAAACACATGCATACATATAGACTCAACACCAGAATATATATGTACGTACACAAAAGTCAATGAGATTAGGAGCTCAATGTATGAGAGCAGAAGTTTGGAACATGAGAGAAACCTGCCCAAAACTTTTGGGGCTTCAGGGGTGATTTGTCTGTGTATACGTGTGTGCCCGTGTGCATGTGTGTGTGTGTGTGTATGCGTGTGTTTAAGATGCGGGGTACAACTCAGGGTTAGGTACATATGTGCTCATAGTACAGGTAAAGTTTGGGCCTCTCTTTGGTCTCCACTTCACCTGGTTTGACATAGAGTACCCTTACTGATGTTATTTATTTATTTATTTATTTTTGAGTTGGAGTCTCACTCTGTCACCCAGACTGGAGTGCCGTGGCCGCTCCCAGCCACCGCAGCCTCGACCTGCTGGGCTCTGGCGATCCTTCCGCCTCAGCCTTCCAAGTAGCTGGAACTACAGGCACGCGCTACCATGCCCGGCTAATTTTTTTGATTTATTGTAGAGATAAGGTCTCACCAAGTTGCCCAGGCGGGTCTCGAACCCGCGGGTTCAGGCAATCCACTCACTTTGGCCTCCCAAAGCGCGGCATTACAGGCTGAGCCACCGATCCCAGCTCCTTACTGATGTTATATCCCCACCCTCTTCCCCAGCAGTGTCCCACTACTGCCAATCCCTTTCTTATAATACCCTGTGTATATTTCTTAAGGGGTTTCAGGGTCACTACAGGTAACCTCTAGATCCCTTCATGTCATATCAAAGATGGCAAAGAAGAAGAAGTAAAAGTAAGCAAAAGAATACTTAGAAGAGCCAACTTAGGGTATTTGGAGGCTTCCAAAAAAGGTCAATTAAGTTTTACATTTTTCTTAGAAAAAAATCATGTCAGCAAGAGAGGAAATGAACAAAGGGACAAACATATCATTAAAAAGGGGTTTCAGTCAATTGAAAAAAATCTCATGAAAGAAACAGATCAAACAGAGAACAAAGAAGTTTTTTTAAAAAGTCTAAATATCAACTTTTAATTAAGATGATTTTTGACCATAGAGTTCTTTAAAAAAAAAAAATTAAATGCCTCATTATCCAACTTTAGCCAGGACAAACAGCCAATAATTTTAAACTTCTTTTTCACCTTTCTTTTAAACCAAAATTGCCTACCAAACTGAGAACCAAAATCAATAAGTCTTAATGAATTAACCAAGGAGCCATGAGAAGTCTCCAAAAAGGTGCAAGCAATAGTCCTCGTAAGATCTAGAGTAACCCCAAAGGACTGCTAAAGAAAAAAAATTGATAAATATAATAGAAAAACAATAGTTGTCCATGGGAGGGAAAAGGATCAATAACAAATGGGGACTCCTAAAACGTCAATAATCATATACATATAAATTCAAAAAAATTCAAAGTACTTTTTTTTTTTGAGTTGGAGTCTCACTCTGTCGCCCAGACTGGAGTGCAGTGGCCGCTCCCGGCCACCACAACCTCGCCTGCTGGGCTCCGGCGATCCTTCCGCCTCAGCCTTCCAAGTAGCTGGAATTACAGGCATGCGCTACCACGCCCGGCTGATTTTTTGATTTATTGTAGAGATGAGGTCTCACTGCCCAGGCGGGTCTCGAACCCGCGGGCTCATGCAATCCACTCACCTCAGCCTCCCAAAGGCGCGGGATTACAGGCTGAGCCACCGAGCCCGGCTCTCAAAGTACTTTTAAAATATAGAATACTGTTTATTTAACTTCAGAAACATTTCAGCATTCTACACATACAAAAAAAAGGTGCTTAAACTTTTATTAATGCTATGGCTCTTTGCTTTACTAACAATGAAGAGTTCTATTATTTATTTAAGAACAGTTTGAAAACTGTTGAAAACATAACAAAAACTACCACACATAACAAAAATTCAAGCATTTTTCGTTCCCGCTGACCTCCCTTTTATCACAGCTAAGCATGGCAGCAGAATGTCATGTCACTGTATACAAAACAAGACAACCAAAAGCCATATGGATGCTCATCACAGTGGAAACAGCCCAGCCTCATAGGGCATGCCCTGAGCTATAGCCCCCTCCCTCCAAAAAAGTCTTTTCAATAGCCTCAATGCCAAGCAAGCAGCATCAAGGGCTAGTCTCAGGTGTTTTATTCTTTTTGCAAACTGTAGATATGTGTACAGTTGATAACTCAGGATGTCTAGCTAATAACCATATAATTAACATCACCTTACAAAATTTTTTTAAGTACCAGAAACATCTTTAAATGTCATGTCACACCAACAGCAAAGTGCAGAGTGAGGGGAACACATGGATGCCTCTTCATTGTAAAAATGTTTGTAGATATGTACAAATTTGAAACAGTTTCAGGGAGCTCTGGACACCCGTGGTCACTTCATGTAAACCACTAACAATTTCTAGAGCATTGTGAGAGACTACAATATGATTCTGATCATATTTTGTAATTAAACTTAATCAGGGCAATAGTTTTTAAACAAGAGAGATGTCAGTTACTGCACTCTCCTACTCTAAGGTAGACACACAAGAAGACAGGTAAACAGTTTTTAATTTCTCCTCTTCTTCCTCTCCCACCTTTTACCAGGGAATTTTATCAGGGTCCTCTGCATCATAAAACTTTTCTTTAGACTTTGAGTCATCAGCGTCTTTCTTGTCTTTCTCCCTCAGCATCGCCACCTTCGTGATGCCAGGCTGCTTTTCACTGACACTTCAGTTATTCCACATCTCACCCAGCTTTTTTGCCACATATCCAATAGAGACGCCAAGATTTGATCTTGTGGTGGAATTCTGAATAGCATAGGAAGAATCCATGCAGTGGCCTTTTGGGGGCATTTGGGCCTTTCTGCCTTCCCTAACTGGCCCATAATCCTTCACTTCCCAGTCAGCATCTTTATTCCCCTTTGCCATTTCGTCAAACTTAGACTTCCCTTTCCCAGACATTTTCTTCTGCCTCTCAGAGCACTTCTTAGAAAATTCTGCAAAATTGACAGAGACCTCTGGGTTTTTCTTCTTGTGTTCTTCTCTGCAAGTCAGCACAAAGAAGCCATTAGCAGATGCCTTGGCCTTTGCGTTTGGGGGGGGTCACCTTTAGCAATCCGGAGTAGATTATTCACTAATCTGGGCAGTGCAAAACACAATGTGCAGCTCAGAACTCCTCAACCTCACATTAGCTGCCTCCATGAGGACCTCAAGTTATTTTTATAAATGTTTCTTTTCTTTTTCTCTCTCCTGAGTTTAAAAGATTTACAACCACTCCCTCCAAGGGACTGGTTTCCAGACTGGGAATCAAACCCTGGTTATGGCAGTAAAAATACAGAATCCCAGCCATTGGACTACAGGCTTGAGTCTTCTTTGCAAATCCCACAGAGCATCCAAAGCAGACAGTCTGAATATATGAAAAACTTTAACCTTATTTTAAAACTGATACTTTTTTCTTTGAAAAATTTTGTCAAAGGTGTTTGTTTCTAAGGCTATATTTCTTTTGTACCTTTTCACAGGTACCAATAAGATAACTGTTTAAAATGAGAGTTCTCTAAAAAGCTCTCTCTTTTTTTTTTTTTTTTTTTTTTTGATTTGGAGTCTCACTCTGTCACCCAGGCTAGAGTGCAGTGGCATACTCACGGTCACTCCAGCATTGAACTGCTGGGCTCAGGTGATCCTTCCGCCTCAGTCTTCCAAGTTGCCGGAACTATAGGTGCACAATACCACACCCGGCTATTTTTTATTTATTGTAGAGACGAGGTCTCACCAAATTGCCCAGGCTGGTCTCGAACGCACGGGTACAGGCAATCCACTTGTCTCGGCCTCCCAAAGTGCTGGGATTACAGGCTGAGTCACCAAACCCAGCCAAAAACTTCCTTTTTAAATATAGCTAATGTATGTATTCCATAAGCAACTCAAGTCCATAAGCCTTTTTCATGGATAGTCCCAGAGATAACTTTCCGGGTTTAGAATACCAGGAATGAATGAGAGTGGTGTTTTTAAAATGGGTGCTGATGATGTAACCCTCATGATACCCTCCAAAAAAATTCAGTCCCAGAAACAGGACAGAAACAGGATAGCAAAAGACTCTTATAGCCACAGATGTTTAAGGATGGTGTTTGTGTGTGCTTCCAGTATCCCATAAATCTGTGATGTGTGCTGCCAGTCACAGACTCATTCATACTGGACACCAGGTAAGTCCTCCTGGTACTGAGCTTTCTTAGCACTAACCAGGAAACAAAAGTGAAGACACAAAAGTCTTTAAGGCTGGAAAGTCTTATGAAGGTCAACTACCCTGAGAGCTTGCCACATTCAGGCTGTAGGGTGCTGCTTAATGTCTTAGGTGTCCTGGGGTTTTCAGTCTTTCTACTCTTTTCTGGCCACTGAACATGACCCACAAATCATGCCCCCAGAATGGTGGAGACCGAGAGAGTACTGATAGGTCAAACTCTCAAGGGCATAAAACAAGATAAGTGGGACTAACAACACAGCAAGACAAAGAAAAAACTAAAAACTATTTCTGGGATGAAAAAGATCAGACAATATGAATATTCACACCTAAAGGTATATCAGAATCATTAAAGCTAAGACTCATTGGTATAAATGCCTTTCTCGTATTCATCATAAACTTAGACAAGGAAAAAAGACAGTGACTTCTACCATCAGCTTGACTGGATTCCACAGAGA
Source organism: Carlito syrichta (assembly GCF_000164805.1). Lineage (NCBI taxonomy): Eukaryota > Metazoa > Chordata > Mammalia > Primates > Tarsiidae > Carlito > Carlito syrichta. Next base: position 81,636 of record NW_007259472.1, read on the forward strand.
GAGACCGGGAGTTTAGCTGGCAAGAATTTCTTGCCTTTCTGCCAGCTTGTCAGGTCCTGGGTTCCCTTGACTGCTGCTTCTAGAAGAGCAGAGTGGTTTTGAGTTATCCTGCTCATGGTGCCAAAACTGTAGGAGTGAGGGTGAAACATCCCATTCACCTCTGAAAGTTCACTGAAAAATCAATTGACAAAAAGCAAATGAATAGGAGAAAAGACATACAAGACTTAACTTTAACATGTATAGCATAGGGGAATTGCGGAAAATGATTATCCAATAACCAAATGGGGTGCAGATGTTTGCATACTCTTCTTCATTGGAGAAGGGAAGAGGCAAAAAATGTGGTGATTCAAGAGCTAGTAAATAATTTTTAGGATTTGGAGAACACACAACAGCCTGGTACATAGTCTACTGGGCCTGCAGAGCAAAAAAATTGTTTGTGACAAAAATCTGTTCAGATGTGTTGACTGACTTTAGTCTCTCTTCCTGTGATGTGAGTTAAGTTAATGAAAACTCCAGGAATGTAAATGTGCTCTTCTTTGGCAGGTCTAGTTTCTAGGTCAATAGATAATATAAAATAGTGTTGCTGGAGCTTGTATGCCAACCCACCGACTACAAAAGAGAAGAAATGTAGAAAATAACATGTTTGTCACTAGGGAGTTTGTGCTTGGCAAGAATATGCTGGTAGACTAGAAAGCTTTAGTTTATATATATTCTAAGATTTGTTTTCTCAAGAATAAAAATTAACCACAAGTACATGCTTTAAATCCCCTAATAAACCATGAGATTTGAGTATCCGAAAGATGTACAAATACCTTGCTAACATTCTCCATAAACATCTGACCCTCTGTGAGTCTTGTGAGACAGCCTTGCTCTTACTGACCTAAGCCAGGAGCTGAACTATCTGATCTCAGCAGACAATAGACAGCACTCATCTGCCGCTTCTGATTAAGCATTCTGTGTTGTCTAGGCAAAACAAATTCTAGGTTTTCTACCTTAAATAGGCAGCTGACTTTCACTTCTTTAAAATTTTATGTCTAAGTCCTGGTGGCAACTCCATATGAGCAGGTTTTCTTGTTTCCAAGGCAAGTGAGGGAGAAGGCATCTAAGGTAAGTCATGATAACCTCATCTTTAGTCAGAGCCCAAAACTATTGTTTTTACTCTTGTTCTACAAAAATAAATGAAAACTTTTTTAAATTTTATGAATGGATAGTATACAGAAACAAATGTTCACAAATTATAAGTACTCAGTTAAATTTTTACATAGTTGAACATATCATGTCATATCATGTTATAACTCCAAAATATTATATTATCCCAGAAAACTTCCCCTATACTCTTCCAATTCCTGTACTTCCTAGAGTGTGCCAAGGACAACATTTTGCATATTTTTGAAACTTATCCAGTACTGTTGCATGTACTCTTATGTCTAGCATTTTTCAAAACAAGTAATTTTAATATATGAGTGCCCACCTGGGACCCCCTGCTCTTCCAGGTTACTGGTAGTCAAATATCTGTGAGGACCCTTACAAAGTGTTCAGTAGAATAAAGCAATTGAAAACATCCTCTAGGCCGGGTTCGGTGGCTCAGCCTGTAATCCCGCGCTTTGGGAGGCTGAGGTGAGTGAATTGCCTGAGCCTGCAGGTTCGAGACCCGCCTGGGCAACTTGGTGAGATCTCATCTCTAAAAAAATCAAAAAAGTTAGCCAGGTGTGGTAGCACGTGCCTGTAATTCCAGCTACTTTGAAGGCTGAGGCGGAAGGATCGCCGGAGCCCAGTAGGTCAAGGCTGTGGTGGCCAGGAACGGCCACTGCACTCCAGTCTGGGTGACTGAGTGAGACTCCAACTCAAAAAAAAAAAAAGAAAAGAAAACACCCTCTAAATGTTAGGAGTAGCCCATAGCATGAAACTTGCAGGTCCTTACTACAGAAATTATTTCTCCCTTTTCATCAGACAGTAAGTTCACATCAAAACCTACTGTGTGCCAAACCCTAGTGCTTTGTGGAAGAAATGCATAGTTCACACCTAGAAATTACTCAGAATGTATCTGAAGAGGCAGCATACAAAAGAAAGAAATAAAACTCTAGACTCATGTATATCGTTATACTCCTACACCATGTGGTCTAGACAATTAGAGAAAAGAACGACAGTTACTACCTGGGTTATACACAATGATTGCTTGAGTTATAGAAAATAATTGTAAAGTCAGTTTTGGAGGAAGCAGCTGATGCAGGCTTATTGTCAACGGAAGGTTACACAGGACCAATAGCATTATGTCCTGTCCATTGCAGCCATTGCTGTAAAAATGATATTATTCATTGCACTAAGGTAGGAACAGGTCTCTCTGCAGGACTCTCAGGATAGGGCAAGACTGGCATAAAAACAAGTGATAGAGCCTAAAAGTAGGTCCCCATTCGAAAAAATTTAAAAAGACATAGAAAGAGGTGTCAATTTTCTGAAATGTCATTTTCCTCAGGGAAACTCAGCATTTCCTTACATAATCTGAGTATTTGAGCCAAAAGCAGTGGTTCCACAATGAATCTTACATCTTGGTAATAGCACACACTGCCAGAGAAGAGCTTGTTCTACAATATACCAGAGTTTCTTCATAGTTGTCAAAGGTCAAAAAATAAAATAATAATAAAGTACCATTGATTAGGTGGCAGGATCTTTTCCAGGCACTTATATACTTTAGCTATAATCCTCACCACATCCTAAAAGGCAAACTAGGAGAGCCATAATCCCTCTCTCAGGATTAAATAGCTTATAAAAAGAATAGCCTGGATTTGAGCCTAAGTCTATCTAGATACAAAAACCTCCTGAAAGATGCAGGGTGAGCCCTTTAGATATGTGTGCTGATATTGGTCACAATGGTCTAGTACTACCAATAATTACATGGTATTTTCTATCCTATAAATTATCTTGATTGCTCTTAATGGTCCTACACATTGATTTGTCTCCTTTTTGCCCTCACAATGATCATACTGATTAAGCAAAACAAATCTTTGCTATGTCACAGAAGAGGTCACCAAGTTTGTGAGAGGCCACAACCCAAGGCCATGTCTTCTGGTTTCATGACCAATATTGTTTCATGGAATGGAAAAGTACAATTTCACTATTTCTATGATCCTTGAATCGTGGGTGAAATAAAAATCCAGGATATATTCACTGATAAAATGTCTTTATAACAGCTTCTGAAAATGCCCTTTTTACAAGAGACCTGGGGGTGGGGAGAGATAAGACAAATAATTCTAACAATTATTTATTTCACAAAAACCCCAGTCTTGTTCAGCAGAATGGAAAGTTCTACAGAGATGGCTTTGCTGCATCTGTTTGAGAATAAGAGAAGCAGAGGAAAGTTAAACATGCAAATGATACTGCAAAATTCATTACGGTAGATGCATCTGAATTCCCAGCCCACTGCTTTAGGGGGGCATCTGGCTCCCCAGGATAAAAGAAAATAAGCATGAAAAGAAACTGGCAGTGTCCCAGTAAATACACTTGACCTGAGCTCCCTGCCTGAAAGAATCAGTCAACAGAGCAAGACGATTGAAAGGCTCAGATGCTCACCTTAGCCTGAGAAACCTCACGTTGGCAGTCTTCAATCTCAAGCTTGGTAAACAAGCCAGGCAACCCATGCCACTGATGAGCCAAAGAAAAGTGCTTCTCAGAGGACAGTTCTGAACCACGGAGCCCTATCACCTTAGCGGTTCAAGAACACAGTTTCTGAGAACAATTAGGATGAAGCGTCATCAAAGTCAAACAAATGCACGTTTTCAAGGATTCTCACACATCTCCTCTTTCCCAACCGGCTTCATCTACTTGCTTAAAGTCTCCCTGTTGTCCTGGACAGTGGCAGGGCTCCTCCCTGATCCCCTAGGATATCTTTTTAATGAGGTGTGTGCATGTTCCTCCTTCTTCTGATGTGATTTAGATTCCAACAGCTGCATGTTTTTTACAGAACTGCCTTCAGTCTACTGGAAGAATTTGAAACACCTGAATATTTACATACCCCTTAGAGCGCACTTCACCAGTGAATGACAGGTTTCAGATTATGAAAGTCCCACCCCTTTACCTGGGTCCCCAAACAAATCTATGTCCAGAATTCTGCAAAGATTTTCCTTAATCGCTTCCTTAAGCCTCCTTTCTCTATCCTTGCAAACATGGTGCCTCAAACCCAGTCCAAGGAACCAGCTGGAAAAGAAGAGGAAAAAAGCCATACCGTTTTCCTTTGAGGTTAGGTATGATCATCTTCCCCCCCGCCCCCGCCCCGTTCACCTTCTTCAGTCACTCAACTCAAAAGTCCCAGACACATCAGTGTATACAAGGAAATACCAGGAAGGGCACTGGTGTTGTGGTCAATACCTGCGATGTCTAAGGCTGGCTAGTCAAAATTCCACCACAGAATAAGCATGCATAAGGTATGACTTTGAGCTGCAATGACCATCTGTGTTTGTATTTGCAAAAAGGATTTGCAAGCAGATTTGCACTGGAAAAAAAAAAAAAAGATCTGAGCAGCAGAAGATAAGAAGAAAGTATGGCTGAGGGAGAAAATGAGGGTGAAAGGTTAGGAAAGACAGGCCTGTTTCTCCTGCAGCAGTGTTTCCTAATGTGTGGTCCAGGGACCAGCAGCATCAGTGTTAACTAGGAGCTTGTCAAAATGCAAATCCTTGCCCTTTACCCCAGACCTCTCAAGGTATGGACTCAGCAATCTGTGCTTTAGCACACCTTTCAGGTGATTCTGATAAACCCTAGAGCTTGAGTCACTAATCTAAGGTATACATCTCACCGGAAACCCAACCCCCACCAAATGAGTGGCTATTACAATCTATAAATCCTAAGTGCTACAGAGATAAACAGTTGAGACTTTGCAAAACTCTTTTTGATCTATTTTGATTCATAGGTTTTATTATTGTAGCTTTAAGGCCTTAAGGAGAGAAGTTAAGGTATAGACACATTATTCCCTTGTATGTGAATAAGGGATGAGTTGGTCCCTTTCCTGGCCCTCAAAATGGTACAGTAGCTGGCTGAAGTTTTTGACCTCTTGTTAAACACTTTATTATAGTATCTGGAAAATCTTCCAAACAGAAAACGTTTTCTGTTTAGAAAAGAGGTCTCCTCAACTAGTTCTAGCTACTCTCCTTGTTTGTTAATAACCCTTGGAAGTTGTCAGGAGACAGGATCGGGGTAACAAAAGACACATAGTCATGAGTGTAGGCCAGACTCTACTCCCTTGTGAAGAATTTTTGCTAACTTCAAAGACAGGAGTGAGGCAGGGGTCACCAGCAAGAAATTTATTCATCCAGAATTCCTGTAATCATTCTCTCTGGTAGGATCCTCCAAAAATCACAGTAGCCCCACAGGGTGGGAACCAAGTTACAGAGAAGCACTAGTGTGCCCCTACCAACTTAGTGTGGGAAATAGCAAAGAAGTTGTAAACTAAAATGGAAATAGAGAAGACAAATAAGAAAAATGGCGGGAGGAGGGGTCAAGAATGGTATTCTCTTAGTAAAAGTGCCATAAGCCCTCAGGTACATGAAAGACCTCTCTGAACTTCTCTTTTCTCTTCTTTAAATGAATGAGTCAACTGGATGATCTCCTGTACCAATTCTAGCTCCAAAACTCTATGTAAATCACTGTAGCCTAGGTTTTTCCCTCCTTTAGCTATACTGAGTCTCTGTGGTTTTAATCACCACCTTCTAATTTCTGGGTACATTTTTCACACTAATTTTCAAAGATAAATCTCTTATAGATTAAAAAAAATCCAAAGTCTCTAGCTTTGAATTGGGTATGAAGCTGGTGCCCATAAACCAAGCAAACCAGGACAATCATATTTGAGGGCAATGCATTTCAGCAGCGGAAGAAGGAAAAGAAATAGAGTTTAACAAATATTAAGACAAAATGGGAGTTTTGCCCTAGAAGTACAGTTGCCCTTTCTGTATTTCTTTTTCTAACAGGTTCAAAAAGTAAACCCAGAATATATAAAATTACATCTCAGCTGAGCATTTGTAATGAGTCTATCTCTTCCCACTCTCAGTACACATGTTCCAGTTCAATTTAGTCATCAAGTCATATTAAGACTAGAAACCCTTTAGAAGAGTTATCACTAAATGAAGTGGGTACAATGATTACTCCTTCCATGGGACTTTTTACTCCTACAGCTAAATCGTGGTCTTAGGAATCATGGAGGTCAAGAAAAACTTCAAAATGTTGTAGGTCCTCTTCATATCTATATTGAACCAAGTTCAAAATAAAAAGAACCATGTGATTTTAAAGTAGTCTGAGATTCTATCTCTTAGTAACACAATATTTATTTCAATTAACCAATACAGGAAAATATTTCACTTATACTTTTCCATATAAGTGAAATTTGTGCTTCTAAAGTGAAACTTGTACATTGACCCATTAGGGATATTTTAGAGAACCATGAACTTAATATCTTGTAAAGGAATTGCTGCAGGGCATGGTGGTTCACACCTGTAATCCCAGCAACTTGGGAGGCTGAGGAGAGAAGATTGCCTGAGCCCATGGGTTCAAGACCAGCCTGAGCAACTTGTCAAGACCTTGGTTCTATAATAAATCAAAAAATTAGCTGGATATGGTGGCACATGCCTGTAGTTCCAGCTACTTGAAAGGCTGAGGCAGAAAGATCACCAAAGCCTAGCAGCTCAAGGCTGTGGTGGGCGAGAGAGTGCCACTGCACTCCAACCTGGGTGACAGAGTGAGACTCCAACTCGAAAGAAAGAAAGAAAGAAAGAAAGAAAGAAAGAAAGAAAGAAAGAAAGAAAGAAAGAAAGAAAGAAAGAAAGAAAGAAAGAAGGAAGGAAGGAAGGAAGGAAGGAAGGAAGGAAGGTAAAATATAATGCAGACATCTTTAAAATAAGTGTACTGTTGGTGTGGACAGACAGTGACTTTCAGAGCAACTAATTCATGCTGCCAGGAATATACTAAAATAACCCTGTGCATTAACAAAGAAAATTTCTAAATTAACTTATATATTGTGTTACTCGGGAATCTTATTTGCAAGGCTCACACTCTGGTTGATTTAATCAGAAAATGAATGAATTGAAATTGTATCAGCTGCTTGCAGAGTATCAGCTGCTTGAGTCTTTCAGAAGGTTGGAAAATAAGCAGGGACAAGGAAGACTAGACAACACCCTGACCAGGGCCAGCATTATCCATTGGGGACCCTGCTGCAAATGTCCCTGAAAACCATGCCTTACAGTTTGCAATAAACCTTCACAAATAGTCCCAGACCCCAGATGTTCTTATTGTACTCACTGTCATTGGATTTCTCAGAAACATATATATCCTCCATTGCTGATGCCACTAGAAAAAATGAGAAAGAATTACCCATTCTTTCTTGCTACTTCTTTGCCATGCTAGCTCCCAATTTATGTACATAAGTGGATCTACTGATTGGTCAACTTTAGATCAAGTGCCCCAAAAGGAGGCTATGAAGTCAACTAGCTGGCAATTTGTACTTCTATAATATGAAAGAGGATCTGCCTCTTACTGCCTCTTACCTCATAGAGGGGGAATAACCGTCAGGATAGGCTAGGTCATGCTGTAATAACAAAGAGCTCCCAAAATCTTAGTGTCTTACCACAAACCATTTTTGTTTGTTTCTTTGTTTCTGTTTGTTTGTTTGTTTGTTTTTCTCAGTCACATTACATATCTGTACTAAGTTAGCTGGAGACTTTTCTCTGTGTCATTCTATTCTTCTTACTCCAGCACATAGACTGAGAGAATAAATAACTTTTATGTGGAATGCCACAGGTCATTATGGCAAAAGAAGAGAAAAAAACATGCATTTGGTACTTAAAGTTTCTAACTAGAGGTGATGTATATCACTCCTGCTTATACCTTAATGGTCAAAGCAAGCTACATGGCCACATCTGAGTTTATGGCAATGAGGAAATGTTGGGAAGTGCAATCCTACCATGTACTCAGGGAAAAAAAAAAAAAATGGAACTATTTGGTGGATTGCATTAACAAACAGTATATTGGTGAGTTATCAAATATATGAAGAGGCAAAAAGTTGACAACATCTATAACATATTATATTATATTACAGATAATGTAATATAATATTATATTACATATAATGATTGTTAGCATTTATTGAGTGGTTACAATGCTTCAGGCATTGTTGCTATTGAATTGCCTTATATACCTTACCTCATTGAATTGACTCGACCTACTTTTTACTATTATCATTGTTTATTGATGAGCAAATTGAGGCTTAAGGAGATTATCTGACTTGCACAGGGTCACAAACTAGGGAATGGGAAAGATTTCAATTTATAATTATTGAGAACTATACACTAAAGACAAAAAAAAATCAGAGTTTTTTCCTGAACGAACAATAGTAGCTACAGCAAGTTTGGGCAAAGGGATGGTGGAAGGGTCATGTGGGAAGTAAAGTTTATCTTCTGCTTCCGTGTCTGTTCTTCCTATCCTTTCAGCTCTTCTGCCTTCTCTTTGCTTCTTGCTCTCACTAATCCATGTGCCTAACCCAAGTCTCCTTCACAGAAGCTTTGACCATGAGTTGTGTAGAAAAAAGACACCTGTACCAAGAGCCAGAAGACCTGGGCTCTTGTATCAGGCTCTGAACTATAATCAATTTCCAACTACTCTGAGTCTCAGTCTTCTCAAATGTAAAATGGTAATAACAATCACAAACTATATGATTGAGGTAGAAGTAAAATAAGTTCTAAAAAAGTGCTTTAAAAAAACTGAGTGTTATATATGGAAAACATTTTTAGTGGAAGGATGATTAGATAAAGAATGTCTGCTAGGATAAAAAAAAATCTGTAAAAATTTTTTTAAACCCTTTAAAATTGAAAAGGATGAACAGCTGAAGAAATTTCGAAGAAACAGGGAAATATTTGAAGAATTATCTTTTTCAAATTTCTTCTGAAATAACATCAGGTAGACAAGCGCTCAATTGCAGGGCTGGTCTTGCTCTCCCAAGATCCCCTAGTAAATGGGAGCTTACTAAGTCATCTCCTCGACACTCTCCTTTCTAAGTAAGTCTAATTCCTTAAGCTTCTTCTTCTAAGACTCTCTAATACATTTCAGGAAACAGTGATACTGTAAATCATGTTATACTATATTTATTTGATAATAGACATTAATTACACGTGGCTTTCTGTCGATTGTAGGATTCTTAAAATGATTCTGTTAATGTTAGGGATGTCAGTGTGAAGTTAGGATTTCTAAATTCTTTTTACTTTTATTGGGTTAAATAAACGGGAGAGGTCAATGTGGAATAAAAGTGGAAGAACAGCTGAATAGGAGAAAAAACAACTGCTGATTATTGGAGAAAATGTCAGTGCCAACTAAAAGTTTCCATTAAAACCTCTCCCATTGCAATTTGTCATGTGATTGCTGTGGCCTGGAGTGCCCTGGTCACTTCTTTGAGCCTTTTCCATCAATTAAAATATCCTTCCATAGTGTGGATTAGAGTAGAACCAATTGCTTATAAGCATTCACATCCACATGTCGAAATTAATGATATAGTGTTGTTTTTCCAAAGCCTGCTTTGTGCAGAGCAAACCCAGTTGCAGCAGATGGACATTTTCTGGTGCTAAGAGAGCTGTGTATTTAGTATAAAATAGGAATTCTGTTGTTTTAAAAACAGTACACTTTATGCCTCTTTAAAAATAAAAGCATTCACTCTGCCAAATATCCAAAAATTATCTTAGCATAAATAATAGAAAAAGAAAGGCCAATAAGGGAGAAGTCTGCAGTTTTCAATTACTGTTGGGTAAATTACCCACTTCTGTTATTTTGGTAGAAATGTTTTTAAAGCAGCTTTAGTTTCCTGGGACTCAGAATATTTTCAGGACCACATCACGTCTCTAACAGATTTTACTCATGTCTTAAGCAAAACACACTGAAGTAGGTAAAATTACTGTCTCTTGCAAATCATGTATAAGTGATTATGTAGTCCGAATATTAGATTATATTCTACTTCTCTGTCTCATGGGCCTGGATTGCTATCAAATGGTTACAACTGATTTCTTTGTCGTTTGAACCAGAACTTCTTATCTTCAAAGAAGGAAATTTTCATCTGCTTGGCAGAACTTTGGGAGCTATTTTAGTCTCGGTTGTTTATCTGTATTGCTGTCAACTTGCCTTTCCTAAACTGAAGGCATTATTTGCTTCTTCTTATTGATGAATTCTGATATTAAGGAGCTGATGAAGAAAGGTATTGTTTTGGGAGTAAGTTCCTCTAGAGTTTACACAAATATCTGCAAAGAGGATCAAATGAAATTCAGCATTATTGTTCCCATGTATATTCAGGGTTGTAAAAACACAAAACAATCTTCCAAGTAATTATTAGCAACAAGTCTTAAAGGAAATCAAAGATGACAGAAACAAGTGGAAAAATACCCCATGCTCATGGATTGGAAGAATCAACATTGTGAAGATGTCCAACTTACCTAAGGCAATCTACAGATTTAATGCAATACCCATCAAGTTACCAGCAACATTCTTCTCAGACCTAGAAAAAACAACACAGGAATTCATATGGAAACACAAATGACCAAGAATAGCCAGGACAATCCTCAGAAAAAAAAAAAAAAAAAGCAGGTGGTATCACATTACCAGACTTCAAACTTTACTATAAAGCTACAATAATCAAAACAACTTGGTATTGGTATAGGAACAGGCATATAGATCAATGGAATAGAATTGAGATTCCAGAAGCAAAACCTCAATTTCTCAACCAACTCATCTTCGACAAAGCCTCCACCACCTACCCACTGGGGAGAGGAGAACCTGTTCAGTAAATGGTGCTGGGAAAACTGGCTGACCACATGCAGAAGATTGAAACAGGACCCCTATCTATCCCCATACACAAAAATTAACTCTAAATGGGATCACAGACCTAAATGTAAAACCTCAAACCATAAGAACCTTAGAAAATGAAGGACATACCCTCATGGAAATTGGAATTGGCATCCAATTCTTGAACAAAACCCAAAACCCCCAGGCTATAAGAGATAAGATAGACAAGTGGGACCTCATTAAACTGACAAGCTTCTGAAAAGCCAAA
>NW_007259472.1:92720-167034 GCF_000164805.1 Carlito syrichta
CCATCTTGGATCTACAAGGAACTCAAACGTGCTGAAAAGAAAAAAACAAACAACGCCATTATAAAATGGGCAAAAGATATGAACAGACACTTCTCAAAGGAAGTCATCCAAGCAGCCAAAAGACACATGAAAAAATGTTCAACCTCACTAATCATCAGGGAGATGCAAATCAAAATCACCCTGAGATACCACCTAACTCCAGTCAGAATGGTAACTATCAATAACTCAAAAAATAACAGTTGCTGGAGAGGGTGTGGCGAAAAGGGAACACTTCTACACTGTTGGTAGGAGTGCAAACTAGTACAACCTCTGTGGAAAACAGTATGGCTATTCCAAAAGCTCTAAATATTGACCTCTCATATGACCCCACAATCCCCCTACTGGAAATATACCCTGAAGAACTCAAATCACTCTATAAAAAAGATACCTGCACATGTATGTTTATCGCAGCATTGTTCACATAGTAAGAACCTGGAAGCAACCATGCTGTCCATCAAAAGAGGACTGGATTTAAAAAATGTGGTACATATACACGATGGAATACTACGCAGTCATAAAAAAAGAACAAAATCATGAATTTTGCAGCAACCTGGATGGAACTAGAGTCTATAATACTGAGTGACCTCTCACAGAAACAAAGATCTATCACTTGTTCTCACTCATATAGTGGACCTTGAACATCCAATGTAATACTATAAGAAATGACTGACAGTGGTGAGAAACTATGGGTTGTGGGGAAGGGAGATGGGATTAATGGTAGTAAATATCTGTCTGGGAATGGGGAGACACCTCTTATCAACAAGGGTGCCTGAACGAAGCATATTTGTATACCTAACCCTTAACTGTACCCCACAACATCATAATAAAAAATATTGATAGAAAAAAATGCTCAAGGTGGTTGTTGCCCTAAAAAATGTCTCTTTCCTATGGAACTGAGTCATCATGGTTGTGCCTCTTGGTATGTGTACGTTTAGTCTTCTCTGGCATTCTTGGTGTGTTTGTCAGGGGGAGGAGATCAATGGAAGGTGTACTTTTCTCTGCTGTCCTGCCCTCTTGATGTCACCTTTCCTTCTCTACTTTCTCTACCATCTTTTTCTGTAATTAATCAACATTTTTAACGGGAAGGCTTAGTTTGTTACTCCTTGTTTCTATTTCTGGCTCTTAGTTCGGAAATTAAAGACTGGTTTATATTTCTCTTTTTAAAAAAGAAAAGAAAAAGGCGTTCACTTAGCCGGGCTTGGTGGCTCAGCCTGTAATCCCGCACCTGTGGGAGGCTGAGGTGAGTGGATTGCCTGAGCCCACGGGTTCGAGACCCGCCTGGGCAGGCGAGACCTCATCTCTACAATAAATCAAAAGAATTAGCCGGGTGTGGTAGCGCGCGCCTGTAGTTCCTGCTACTTGGAAGGCCGAGGCGGAAGGATCCCCGGAGCCCAGCAGGTCGAGGCTGCGGTGGCCGGGAGCGGCCACTGCACTCCAGCGTGGGCGACAGAGTGAGACTCCAACTCAAAAAACAAACAAACAAACAAAAAGCGTTCACTTACACTTATATAATTTTAAAGTATTTCTTTTCCGGAGACTTAATACAAAAGAAAAATGTAAAAAGAAGCTCCTCCCCCTGCTGAAAGTCTTCTTTAGGAGAGAATGCAGTTAACCACATTTAGTGACTTGAGGGAGAAAAAAAATCTCCCATCATCTTGCACCCCTTGCTGTGAGAACCTGGGAAATGAGGGCCATTTACACATATTTGGTTAATTAAAAAGTTAGAGTGTGTATTGTACAGAATCTATAGAACTATTTCTTTTCCTTTTCTGCATTTTGAATGTATGCTCTTGCCTTGAGTATTTATAATTCAGCACTTTAGTAAAAGCAATTTTATAAAACTTCTTTTAAACATCTCCAACTCTAAACTCTAGTTCCATTTTCTCTTGTAAAGACTGTAAAATTGTGTAATTCAGGTTTTTCAGGGCATATTGTTACTAGAGAAGACAATATAAGTCAACTTCTCATTAAAATGTTCTATGTTCCACATTGCAAATGACTTTTAATTATCAAATTGACTTCAACAATGATCCATCATTCTCACGAGTTTTAAGACAAGAAAGTAAGGAAGTCAAGAAGTCTGTTTTTAAAATTTTATTTGATTTTAAAGATGTGAGGTACAATTCAGGATTAGGTAGATAAGTGGTCATTGTACAGGTAAAGTTTGGGCCTCCCTTTGAACCCCACTTCACCTGACTTGAGAAGAAGTCTTATAATCGGTATCTGGCCAATAGTGTGCTGGATCATTCTATCAGGGTGAAGAAACTTCTGAAGCTTTCCTACTTTCCTTTGTAGGAGATAATATGGTGTCTTCATGCCTAAGCCACTTAAAATATGGGATTTCTATTACTTACAGCTAAAAATGACAAGCAACAGAATCCAACTTTTGGTCACCTAACCAAAAGGAAATGTATTAGAAAGATATCTGAGGAATCACAGGACTCATTGGAGTTCAGGCTCAAAAACAAGCGGAAACTTGGTACATTACAAATGGTCATAATCTAGTAATCTATGAGTGTTGCTAGTCTAGATTCAATGACACCTTTCTCATTCTTAGGTCCTTCTTTCAAGATTTAATATCTAGTTCACCATGCTTAGATCACATATGTACCAATGAGGTGAAAGGAACAGAAAAATATATCTCCCTTCATTTTCATACTGGGAAATAAACAGCCTCACTTCAAAAAGAATGTAAGACAGGTAAACTCCCAAAGAAATTGGAAAAGCAAAGGAAATTGGAATGGACGCTGGGTAAATTAAAGTAACAAATGATTTAGCAAAAGGACACATGGACTTGGAAATTACACAGACTCCATTTACTAAGTATGTGGCCATGAACACATTTTCTCTCTCCAAATTTTAGTTTTTAAATCTATAAAATGATAATGATCATGATGACAAAGATAACTGTCTGCTTTGTAGAATTCTTGCAAAGATCAAATAAGATGATGTATACAAAACATATTTAGCAAGAAAAGCCACCAGAAAGTAGCTGTGGATCACCAGCATCTTCCTCAGGAGAGATGGGAGATATCTGCTGGAATAACCTCTTCCCTAATTATAAGATTGCTCTTCAAAAAGTCATGGCTTCACCCTAAACTAAGAATCTGAAAAGGCATAAAGAATGGTGCAATGGACACTGGAGATTCAGTAAGGGGAGAAGGAAATGGTGAAGGGACAAAAACTCACCTGTTGGGTACATAATCCACTTTGGAGTTCCTTACCATTGCCTCCTCTACCCAAACTATTATCATACCTTAGCGCTATATCAGCATTCATTGAATAAATGAACATATTTCCACCCAGTTTGTTTTTTCTATGCATGGTTATTATTTTTGTGAGAGTATTATAATTCAGGGTGTTATAAAAAGTATATTCAAACAATACTTATGGCATTTTTTTCTACATTTCTATAATCTTGTGCACAGAATTTAATGATTATAGAAACTTCTAAGTGGATGTTCCATAATTTACTTAACCATCTGTTTATTGGTGAAAAACTCCATCATTGTTACTCTTTCATCCTTTTAAGTTAATCCTGAATAATGAATAATTTTGTAATTTACAATGCATTGGAACAGTCTATTCGCTAACAATATTTTGCTGATCATGCTTCTTTTAACATACGACCATATTTTGCTACATCTGTGAAAATTATGTTAACATAATCTCACCCCAACTATTTAAATAAACTTAGGTTTCATTAGAGACCAGAAATAGTTAGACTAAGCCTTATTTACCCCATATGTTTTCTCTCCTTTCTTCTGAAGAATGCGGCAGCAGCATTCATCTCTGCTAAGGCTGTCTAGTGTGATTATGTTTAAGGCCAAGGATTGTTTTTTATTGTTTTCAGAAGACGGATAGCAGCTGGCTGCTGGTCTAGGTCCCAGCAGTAACCAAATCATCAGTCTTAAGGGATTGCTCCTGACATTTAACTGATTTAATAGCAGAGCTTATCTTTTATATCTCAAATTGAAAAAGAATTAACTAAAATTGTGTCATGATGATTGATTTTTAAAACCACCACCACAAAAAGCCTGTTAGTCGAGTCCTGGGATTCATTGTACAAGAACCATGCTACATTAGTGTAAATAGCTGATAAACTAAGTAAACTTCCCTCCATAACATTTTGGAAATGTGTTTTTCCTCTGCCTCTGACTCATAACTTTGGATATTTATTGAACAAAAGAGGAAACTGCTAATAGAACTATCCAGAACTTTCTATTTCAGATCACTCACCTTCAGGGTCTTGACATAACCTTCTAAGCTTTGTTGTAAAGACACCTCTTTAATGTCTCATTCTCTAATAAAACTGGAAAATTCAAGTGGGAGAAGAAAACAGATTCTGAAAATGGAATTAGGAAGATGATTTTGAGAGGCTTGACTTTACGTTCCCAAGTTTCTAACTACCTATGGATGGAAGAACAATGTGTCTATTTGTCTTTATTCCTAGGGAAAGAAAAGAGAATATTCAGAAGCACGCTGCAATTCAAGTTTTTCTTCACTTCCAGTTTTGCTCATTTACTAGAAATTTTTTTTAGCAGCTTTGCAATCTTTCAACATATCAGAAAATGATTTCAGTATCATAAACAGTTTGTTTGCTTGGTGTATCTCCTCTGTCTTTTTTCCTCCATCTAAGCTTCACTGAGTGAAAAACAAAAACAGCTCTCCCTGCTGAATCAGAAGGTAGAAGAGAGAACATCTGTTAAATTACCATGTATCTAGGAATATCTGCACCAACCCTGATCATACTCCATATAATGCTGTCATATAAACATGCACTCACATCAAGAAACCTGTAAGCCAAACTTTACTCAACATAAAAAATTTGCTCCATCAGTTCACAAACCATGAAAAATTTATTTGACCACCAGGCAAAAATGTGTCTAGAGACCATGCCACAGACATATCCTGCTATTGAGATTTACAGACTCACCAAATAGACCCTAATGTATTACCAAACACTTATCAAGTGAGAATGAATATTTCGTGTTACATCCATTATTTTTTTTTTTCATTTTACCTAATGTGCAGCATTTTGGAATTCACAGCATTACAGTAGGCTCATTCCATAATTGTGGAGAATGCAGCAGATCAATATAAGTACTTTCTAACCCTTTGAAAGGGCACTGAGATACATAAATGTTTTGTTTCCAGCTGGTAATACAGAATAAGCAGATAGCCTCAGATTATTTTTGTTGATGTAAATCAAAGAATGGAGCATCTGGGTACACTCATTTTTTTTTTTTTGTCCTAAAAGATTGCTTCCAAGTTAAGAGGCCACAGTCCTAACTCTCAAAAATTCTTATAGCTTTTACTTATAAACAGTGCAAATTAACTAAACTAAAACAGGTGGTGGATTTATTTTCTTTTTCCTATATGCCACTCTCAATCTTTTTCCTTTTTCTTGTTTAACCTATCATCTGAAGAAAAAAAAATTTAGCTTGTATAAGAAGCAGTACCTAGTTTATTGAGGAATTGAAACAAGAAGAGAGCTAATTAAAAATCAGTCATCTGGGAAAGTCTCTGCAAGGTGGTATTTTATGAGCTGATGTCTACATAAAAAGGAGCTAGCCATATGTCTGGAATATTCAGCAGGCAGTTTAAAGTCCAGAAACTTGGGCTGTTCAAGACACAGAAAGAAGGTCTCTGTGTCTGGAACATGGTAAGGAAGGAGAGCACCATGGCGAGTTGGAAAGTGGTCTAGGGACATACAGGACATAGTTAGGAGATCAGCCTTTATTTTGAGTGCAATTGGCAATGAGTTTGGAGCATCTGAAGCAAGAGATTGACATGATCTATTTTATAATTCAAAAAACGACTCCTGCATAGAGAATTGATTGTCGAGAGACAAGAATAGTACTAGGGAAACTGGTCTGAAAGCTATTGTAGTAGTTGAGGTAAAGAGCTAATGGTGGCTTATACTATGGTGGTAGCTGTGGAAATAAACAAGCGGATGATTTAAGATATGCTTTGGAAGTAGAACCAAAAGGAACTGCTTAGGCTTGGCTCGAGTGTAAGAAAAGTGAGTCATAAGGAATGACTCTTAGACTCATAGGTAGATGGTGGTACTCTAAAACAGAGGACCAGAGAGATGAAAGAAGGGAAACTAGATCAAGAGTTCTGACTTAGTTATGATAATTTTTATTAGTAGATAAAGGTATTCAATAGGCAGTTGATATATGAATCTGGAACTCAAGTCTAGATATACAGATTACATAATATATATATGACATAGATTATACAACTTATATGTATACACATAATATACAACATACATTTTATATATGTATGACAAATAATAGGGGAACTAAAACTGCTGTGGGACAGTCCAAAAGAAGAGAGTCAGAGGAGAAGGAGACAGAAAATGAAACAAAATAGAGAGCCTAGTAAAGTGGAAAAGTAGCCTAGTGTATGGTATCACATACACCAGAGATGTCCCACCTGCATTCCATGGGCTGCATGCAGCCTATGACAGCTAGTAATGTGACCCCACAAAATTTTTTAATGTCATGTGCTTTTTCTCATCTATTTTCTCCTAGACCCCATGCATGGCTCCATTTTTGAAGTTCACAATCCCACCTTGTTCATGACATTGCCTTTAGGCAGCACATACCTTTTTGAGCAGCTATTTTCAATTATGAAGCACATGAAGAGCAAAATTCAAACATTTCTGATGAGCACCTTGAGAACTCACTCAGAGTTGCTATCACTTCCCTCAAACCAGACACGAATAGATTCATTTTACAAAAACAAGGTTAAATTTCCCACTAATTTTATATTGTTCTAATTCTTCTAAACTTTATTATTAAAAATATGAAAAACAAGTGAAGTACACTAACTATATTATATAATTTATGTGAGGCCCAAGACAATTCTTCTTTAATTGATACAGCCCAGGGAAGCCAAAAAGTTGGACACCTCTGACATAAACTCAGAGAATAAAGTGTTTCAGGAATGAGGCAGAGACAACTGTGTCCAAATTCACAGAAAGGTTAAGAAAGATAAGGACAGCAGATGACCCTTGATTTGGTCATATAGAGATCATTCATGACTTCACAGAAGCAACTTTGGAGCACTGGTAAGGAAAGACAGTCAATCAAAGTCTAGGGCAGAAGGAAAAACAAATATTGGACATATTAATGCCTTCAATACATTTTCTGTGAAAGGGAGCACAAAAAGGGGTTGGTAGGTGGAGGAAGACCCATGGTCAAACTAGAAGTGTTTTTGTTGTTGCTATTCTTTGACGATGAAAGAGAATGTTTTTAGATCTGTGAGGGGAATTCAATAGAACAGGAGACAAACACTTGTTATCAAATACATAGGAGGGTATAGCTAAAAAAGTGACAACTTCAGAATGTGAGAGATGGAGAACCCAGATCACAGAGGAGGAATCTTCAAGAAGAGGGAGGAGGGGATAGAACCCATGGCCACAACTTTAAAAAGATGGATTACCAACAGAAGCTTAGAGTGATGAAACCTGTAAAACATGAATGCCCTCTAATGTTTGTGGGCACTCATAGAATTTGGTCCTGAGGAGCAGATACTCAGCTCTGTATCCAGCAAGACCTGTCTTTTCATACCCTACTTCGAATTCCCTCATCAAGATTCCACTTTCTCTCTGCTCCAATTTCTCATCACTGTTGAAAATTATCCTACTACTGCCAATCCCTTTCTTATAGTATTATTGTAAATGTCCAGGATCTGCTTATGAATGAGAATATGTGGTACTCAGTTTTTTGTTTCTGTGATAGATCACTGAGTATTATTGATGCTAAATCCATCCAAGTTGCTGCAAAGTCCATATGTTTGTCCTTATTTATGGATGCGTAATATTCCATTGTGTGTAGGTACCACATTTTTTTTTTATCCAATCCAGTTTCGATGGGCAGCACGGTTGTTTCCATGTTTTTGCTATTATGAATAGTGCTGCAGGTACCTTTTTTATAGAATACTTTGCGTTCCTCCAGCTATATTCCCAGTAGGGGGATTGCTGGATCATATGACACTTTTTTATCTATGACTTTGGTTTCTAAGCGTTTCTTACATTAGGTCTTATTTGCACAATGGGGTCAGAGCTCCATGAGGACATTTTTTAATATCTGGTCTCCTGTTGTGCCTAAATGTAAGTGAGGATGCTATTGTGTCTCAAAAACTACCCACTCATTTGTGGATTGTAGTGAACAAAAGCAGAAGGAATTAGGATACAGATTACAGAACGGAATTTCCCATAAATATCCATCATCACCACATAATTAACTTCAAACTCTGATTCATTTAGGGTGAATTAAACTCCTCATAGGTGTGCAACGGGGAGCAGTAACGATTTCTACTTTAAAAAAATGTAATATCTGGCCTAGGCCAATTTTGCCAGAGCACTACTGAGATGGGAAGATTCATTCTAACATCATCACTCATGCTAACCTCTATGTTTATTGAGGAAGTACTATAACACCCATCATAGGATGGCACAATTATTAACTTCATTTTTGCAGTAGAGTCCATCGCCCTTTGTTAAACTGTATAGCAGACAGGATAAACCAGCATGTGATTAACACATTCCAAGTGAAGTGTTCTAAGATGAGTTGAAAAAAGAAATTAATTACATGTTATTGTTATTTCTAATGAAGAAACATTTATTTTTTTTCCTCAGGACCCTCAACTATATTTCTGTTAAATCATAAATGTTCTCTTAAATGATTGATATCCTGAAGGGTTGAAATGTACTGAAATTATAGCTCATACATTCTTCCCTCCTCCTTATGTTATTTCTATGCCCTTCTTTATGACTAGCTAATTTCCAGCTGGATTTAAAGTATGACTGTTTTACCTGGATCTATGATAGTATTAGGGATGATTTGACAAAGAAAAACAGTTGAGTTTTCATTTGGTGGTGGCTTCAGGCCTCCTTGGCTGGTGGGCATCTCAGTAAAGAAAGAGTGTCCAAAAAGGATGGAGGATGTTGATTCTCATGAGCCAGTTCCCAAATCCATTATTTCAAAAAAAATTTTTTTAACTCATGCAAATGAACAAAAAGCAAAATTGTTGATAAATTAACAACCAGATTACACTTTACTATAATATAAAATTTCTGCCAGAGCTCCAATCCCTAATATCCTCTTCATACAACCACCACAGGTCTCATTCTCCTAAATATGCTGGTTGGATTTTTCCAGTTGGTTGTGCTTAAAGATCAAACTCTCCAAGTCCAGGCTGCCAACCAATATACACTTGATGCTTTTGGCCTTACCAATATACACTTGATGCTTTTGGCCTATGACAAGCTTAGTTCAGAGACGTTGAATCTAAGTCAACAAACTTTTCTGTAAGAGCTTCTCAGTTGAACTTTACCTCTTCTACCTCTCCAGTTGGGGTGGGTTGATGTCTGCCTTGTGAAAGAATGTCTTCAAATTCTCATATTCTTCTTCAGATTTGTAAACATCTCTTATTCTATAATCCTCCAAATAGATTGTCATTCTCAGACTTCTCCAGGCATTCCCAGAGTTTGAGCATCTGTTCTGTTACACTGTCTACTCATCTTCCCTGCAACATCCACCATAGTACATAAAATACCTTCCATATGAATAAAAGTACCTATATTGTTGTAGATGTCCAATGACCTTATGATATGTGAAAAAATGAAAGAATTAATGGGGGTAGATATTCTCTTCCTGAAAGCTTTTGGATGAAAGAAAAACGGTATCTCCTACCACATACATAGTCCATGGGTCAGTCGTCAAATCCCAATACACTCAAATTGGAACATAAAAGGGGGTCATTAGTGTAGGGTTTATAAGAGGCTACAACAAAAGTGTAAAGGTAGGGTAATATCAAGAGATAGTACAGTCTAGGTAGAAAAATAACCAAGAGATTACCACCATTAGGGCAGAAAGAAGAAGAAAATGGGGAAGAGTCAAAGAGAAAGTTGTCCTTGGAATGACATTTAATTGAGTGACATCATCAGTCCAAGGTAATTTTTCATGGAAGGATTTAATAATTTGGCCTCACTGTTCTCTGACCTTGAACTGAGTGTAATCATTAGTCAGATCCAATCAGAGTCCAGGGGACATGGGAATACTCCTGATGAAATTCATACAGATCAGCCTATGGGACAGGAAAGAAAGGAGGGGTAGACATAGAACTGGGAAGCCACAGCCTAGGTGCAAAATGGAATTATTATGAGAAGAAAGGTACTAGGTCAGAGATGGTTAACTTTCTGGAAAGTATATCTTATTGTGCAAATCCTGGCAAGGTTTAATGGGGAGAGAGAGAAAAAAAAGAGAAAGCAGAATCAA
Organism: Carlito syrichta; assembly: GCF_000164805.1. Lineage (NCBI taxonomy): Eukaryota > Metazoa > Chordata > Mammalia > Primates > Tarsiidae > Carlito > Carlito syrichta. Next base: position 103,055 of record NW_007259472.1, read on the forward strand.
AACCTCCTTATCCTTCACCTACATTTGTTTGAATATCAGGTCTTTCCCTATTTCAGGCCAATTATTAGGCCTCTAAAACACTAATCGAAATTTAGATTTGGATGATAGGTATGAGAAAGACAATAGAAAGACAATAGAGGTATTGAAAGTAGGGGAAAATGAAAATGAGACATCAATTTATCTCCCTCAGTCCCTCGGTGGCAGTTAGCAGTTATGGTATCATTTTTTGTATTTTTTTAACTAGTTGAAAAATATGTTTCTATATTTAAGCTACCAAAAAAAAAAAAAAGTAAAGCACTGTAACTTAATCTATTCTTAGCTGGAGTTTGACCTGCCTGTTCACAAAGCAGCACACATAATTTTGTAGGTAATCCAGTTGTCCATGTGTGAAAAAGAGCATTATTCATTTCCACTTCAGTATATTTATGTACCTCTCTAAATTTTTTTGGAAGTGTACAGACAAAGAAACATTAATTCAGTTTTGTCCAACATCAACCTTTGTGTATAAATGGACTTTAATAGCTATTTAAATATATTTTATAAATTCTTAATTCATTTTTACTTAGGCAAAACAAATTGAATTTCTTTTTAAGAAATTGAGATGTGACATATAAGACTAAATCCTCCCTGTAAACAACTCCAATCCTTCTCCTCTCACCAAGTATCCGAGTTTGTGGCCTACCTGCTTCCAGACCTTTAATCCATGTTTTTGAATATGTTTATATAGAGACATATATTTCATGGAAATTACACAGTATCATATAGATAGTGCTATGCTGTATATTTAATTCTGCAATTTCTTCTTTTCCCTCAATATTGTGTATTTGAAGTATCGTGATGTTACCTGATACAGATTTATAACATTTCTTTTAATATTAGCATAAATCTTCCACGGTTTATTAACATCCACATATTGAGGAGTATTTAAGTATATTCTATTTGAGGAGTACAAACAACGCTACAGTGGATATTCTTCTACATGTCTTCTTGAGCTCGGTGTCATTAATTTTTATAAGGCAATTAAAAGACAGAGTTGCTCACCCGTAAGTGTGGTAAATGGCCTCTGAAATTGAGTACTCATGGTCTGCGGGGGGAGGGGATTTGTTGGTGCTATGACAACAAATTCCTTATCTCCTGATAAATTCATGCTTCTCCTCACATCAGCATTACATTACAACAACATTACAAATGAGAATTACAAAGTGTTTTGGGCTTTAGAACCAAAGTGAAAAGGTCAGCTAGAAAAATACTTCTGGATAGAGTCTTAGGTAAAGTCTAATTCTAGTCTTCTTGGAATTGAGCCTGTCCTTAGTAATTTACTAGACCAATAGGATGCAGTAAAAATGATGATCTTGAATTTCAGAGGCCAAGTCATTGGAAGCCTTGTAGTTTCTACCTAAACTCTTGAAATGCTTGCCCTGGGAAAGCCAGTCACTAGGTAAGACGTACGACTACCCTGAGACTCCCATACTTTGAGAAAGCCCAAACTAGCCATGTGGAAAGATTATGTGAGATGGAAGAGGCCAAGCAGTCCATATTCATGCAGCTAAACTAGCTGAAGCACCAGACATGTTATGAGTGAAAAGGTCATTTTGGTTTTTATGTTTGTTTGTTTGTTTGTTCTTATTTTAAAGATGTGGGGTACAATTCAGGGTTAGGTATACAAATGTTCATTATGCAGGTACCCTTGCTGAGGAGGTGTGCTCCTCCCTCCCCTGGTAGGGTCCCTCAACTGCCAATTCCACTCCCACCCCCCGGCAGTTTCCCACTACTGTCAATCCTTTTCTTATAGTATTACGATAATTGTTCAAGGGGGCTTATGAGTGAGAACATATGGTACTCTGTTCTTTGTTTCTGTGATAGATCACTGAGTATGATCGACTCTGAATCCATTCAAATGGCTGCGAAGTCCATATGTTTGTCCTTCTTTATGGCTGCATAATATTTCATTGCATATATGTACCACATTTTTTTATCCAGTCCAGCTTTGATGGGCAGCATGGTTGGTTTCATGTTTTTGCTATTGTGAATAGAACTGCAACAAACATGCATGTGCAGGTATCTTTTTTGTAGAATGATTCCTCCGGGTATGTTCCCAACAGGGGAATTGCTGGCTCATATGGAAGGCCGATTTCTAGTTCTTTCAGAAATCACCACACTGTCTTCAAAAGAGATTGCTAATTCTGACCTGGGGAGAATATCCTTGAAGAAAAGGTCATTTTGGATGCCCACCTCTCAGTCAAGCTTTTGTATCACCCAAGCCCTAGGTGCTATCTGGTGGTAACCACTTGAAAAACCCCAATGAGAATCACCATTTGAGCTTAGACAACCCATAGAGTTGTGAGGGATAATAGTAAAGCTTTTTAAGCACTGAACTTTGAAAATTTTTTATGTAACAAAAGATAACTGAGACAATAGAACATGCTCATTTTTATTTTTAATGTGTTTCTCAATTGTCCTCATCATGGCTATAAGTTTTACTCTCATAACATCAGTGTATCAAGATTACTGTGTCCTTACAATCCATTTTTTTATATTGAAAATGCTTATGAATCATTTTTCTAGCTAACCTTCTTTACTTTGGTTCTAAAGCCAAACACACTTTTGTGATTCCCAATGAGGAAGTTTTGCTGTTTCTCTTCTGCTCAACACACAGACAGATAGGAAAAGAGACTCTCCTTCCTCTCTTAAATAAATCAGTTAGAGAGCTTCTTGCTTTTCCTCAAAACTGTAAAAACAGCTCATGGAAATTGTAATGCCTGGTTATCTGGGACTTCAAATTAGCTGACCATGTTGTTCAGAAGCAATGATTGAAAAATGACTCTGGATCATTTTGCAGTGGTCAGTTGAAGACTGACCCCAGGTCCACACATGCAGGGATAAAGCTTATCTCAAGATGGTCATGGTTCTAAATATATAACTTCATTCCTCTCATCTCTGCAATCCAATTAAATGCAAGCAAACCCAACCACTGTCAGAAAATGACTATAGAGAATTGGGTCAATGCACTCTCTGCAAGAATTCTTCTGGGCCAATCAGAGGGTCAGTTCAATTATTTTTAGTGATTTGAAGGATGACAGAAAGGCTATCCTTCATTCCTATCACTTAACTCCTTGCAGCTATGCACTGTCAGTGCTAAGCCTGTAGTATAGGCTAGTATGAACAGAGTATGCATCTATCAGTAATCCTGGCCAGGAAAACCTATCCTCTCTGTGCCATCCTTCTTTATGCACCCCGAGAAATCCACCACTTGACTTCTTCGGTCTTTTCTCTAAAATAGCACACCCCATGGCATTATTTTGTGAAAATGCAATGTGTGGTTGTTTGATAAACACATGCACTGCAGAATTATATATTCTCTTGGTCTCCCTTCCCTAATATGATAGTAGGGTAATTTTCCTTCCAGACATATTCCTATGTCTTGTTGCATTGTTACTTCTCTGTGTTGTGGGATGAATGCATTCAATGCGTTCCTATACATTGTTATTTCTATGTGACATTGCTGTACCCACATGAGGTAATAATACTGTTTTGCAACCATCATTTTTCACTTAAGCATATATCGTGGACTCTTGTCATAGGTGCACGTGTCTCTATTTCATTTGTTCATTTTTAACAACCACATAAACTTCCTCTGTCCCAACTTTTTCTGTTGGGAATTGTAGAAAATTACTGGAGAAAAGTGGGCTCTCATCTTTTTATTCCGATAGCTCATCCCAGAATCCGTAAGGGCTTCATAGCAGAGTAAGGCAACAAACAGTTTGGAAATGGGGGGGGCAAGAAGAAGAATGTCAAAACAGTTAGAAGCGTGAATTCTGTTTGAATCCTGTGGTTGCAGACTCAGGTTAGGGAGTGAGATTCACTCAGGTTAGAAAGTGAATGACACTGCCATTGCTGACAATTTTCATATCGGCATCAACATGTTTTAACTGAAGCTAAGGAACACTGGTATAAACAACTTTTCTTTAACATGACATTGCTATTTAAATAAATATGGTGCAATCCCATTCAAGCACAGGAATTATTATGTCTGCTTTCCTTGAGACATACTCTACATTTAATCGTGCTCTACAAAATGGAACTCAATACAGGAAAATCCTTGCCATTATAAGACCTTCCAGTAAGACAGCTGTTAGCCTTCACTGACATCACCATTTTAAAGATACTAATAATTGGTCAGACCACAATTTCAGAACTTTGGCAGGCCTAGACAGAAAGAAGTTTGAGTAAGAATTCAAAACCAGCCTGGGAGACATAGCAAGACCTCATCTCTACAAAAAATAAAATAAAAATTAGTTGCATGTGGTGATGCATTCCTGTAGTCCCAGCTATTTAGGAGGCTGAAGCAGAAGGATTGCCTGAGCCCAGGAGGTCACAACTATGGTGAACCCAGGAGGTCGAGGCTGCACTGAGCTGTGATCATGCCACAACACTCCAGTCTGGGTGACAGAGTGAGACCCCCGACTCAAAAAACAATTATATATATATATATTACATATTATATATTATAATAAATAAAACAGTAATATACTAATAGTAGTTAAATTCACCTCTCAGCATTATAAAGTAATCACAAAAGATTTTACCCTCCAAAAGACTTTTATTTAGTATAATTTTTGCTAATAATGAAGCAACAAAATACCCTGGGTTTATACAGAGGGTTTTGGGCAAATGAGCAGACAGATTTCTTATGATTGATTTTTTTAGGTATCATGAGAGAAATAACACTTTATAAGTACTGACTGGCCAAGAAGTTTCTCATAGGTGAATTTAGAACTTATCCATCCAGGAATCAGCTTGACTATTTTAGGAAACCAAACCAAAAATAATTCAGTGACAGTGAAAAGAAAATTGGCTCTTCAACTCAAATTAATCCCAATCAAAGGAAGTAGAAGGATAATGAGAGTTGCATTGTTGCTGACTAGGTGTTTCTTTGAAGAGCAAACATGGTGAAGGTGACCCAATCCCTTGGGCCCTCACCAGGCAACCTCAACTTTCCCAAAGAGGGAGGAGAAACAGAAAAACTCTGCGCATCCAAAAGAGCTGCCACACAATCAAAATGTCAAATATTTGGTAATTTATTCTGGGGCACCAAGGTCTTCAGGAAGTTTGGAGCCAGTTTTTAAAAGCTTGCTTATCTAGTTTCTCAATTCGTAAAGGATTAGAAATGGCAACTAAGAGAGGTAGGAAAGACTGGCTGCTGATGACAAACAAACTGACATTAACAAGAAGTGTAAGAAAGAAAGAAAACATGAAGGAAGGCATACTAACTCTAATCCCTAGCAGTCTAGGGCTATTTAGAGCAGGAGCGAATAGCCCCAGAAGTCTCAAAGCATGGAGAAAAATTTGTTCGTATTTCTCTTCACTACATTGTATGTAGGAAGAAAAACTGTGAAACACATTTTTAAAGATCTTCACTTAAATATTAGAGAGACAGAAAGAAAGAGTGTGTGTGTTTGGAGTTTAAGTTTTCAGGCAAATCTATTAAAGTTCAACTCCGAGTGTTATCTCACGAGGTGTTAACTTTCCTATCCAGATTTATTTAGAGAATAAATAAAGGAGATTTTCATATATATAAATAGAGGTAACTTAGTGCTATTTTTTCTTAAAAGCACTCTATGCGATTGTTGCATAAAATATCTATCTCCTTTTGTCAACTGAAACAAGGACTTTGTCTACTCACTCTCTGAAGATGTATATAAACGTCTAAGTGAATTCCTTGAAGACACCAAAATAGGACCTTGCTCACAAAGATTAACTGGCATGACAGAAAGCTCAGGTAAACTAAAGTTCAAATTGCATCGCATGGAAGGATAAATCTTGGAAAAGGAATTGGGGGAAGGGGAGGTGAATTTCAAAAGTGTCTAGACTAAGAGATTCTGTATTACATTCCAAGGAGTCCTCTGTCTAGAAGAGGTACTTCAGGGACCACTTTAGGGAATAAGAGAATCAAGCAGACTGAGGGGGGAACTCCAGACCCCCACACACCCACCTCAGTCAAAGCAGTCCTGCTTTCATCTGTAGATTATGTCTGAAGGTCTATAAAACTTATTCTAACATAGTGTTCTAAAACCAAAAGCAAAAGTCTTAAAATAACTAATTGTGAACTAGATATTGATATGCTAAGTTATAAATTGTACAAAGCAGAAATCTAAAAGAGATCTATAACACCATTTATGAACATGTAATGCTCATAAAATCTACACATTTTATAAGAATAAATGTATATTTAAGGACATAAGTTAAAACCACTTGAGTAAAATCAATTCCTGTTTGAGGGAATGAAATGGAGGTGAGGGTTGGGAAAGAAAGGGAAGACAAAGTGAAATAAAAATTAGAAAAAAGAAAGTTCTTAAATGGACAATGACAGAGTATTATAATGATCATATGCCTGCATGGTGAAGAGTGTACTCTCTAAACCTGAGATCTAAAGGAAAAAATCAAGATAAAATAAACTGCCAATCTAGTTGCAACAGTCACACTCTAAAACATCCTATAAACTACTCTTCCAGATGGTCATGCAGCCTCTTCTTCAACTCTATTGACCCACAGGGCCAGAGTTGAGATCTGTTACAATTTCATCAGTAGGAAGCTCTTCCCTATCCTAATTCCTTTGCACTTTTGCACATTGGTAAGGATTTTGAGTTCTGAAATCATATTTCTAAAGCCTACTTACCACGTGAACACTATCTTTGAAAACAAAAAATGATCAATGAGAACAATAACCAGTGAGTTCTTAGTAAAATGATGTACCTCAGATTAAAAAAAAGAAATTCGCAACACAAACAGATGTACTAAGTCATCATTGGGCTCATGGTGTGCAAATAACCATTCAGCCCCAAGACATTCATGAGTTATATCAGAAAGCCTGGTTAATCCTCTATCTTAGAAACAAGTGAACCATAAAGACAAAGTGGAATTTATGCTTAATTGGTATAAAGACCATAAAAGAAAACTTTAGAAACGCCATAGAATATTCTGGAATGCATGATGTAAGAAGAGAATGGACATGGAGATGCAGCAAATTATATCAGCCAAAGGTCTTCCTTATGCCTAGCTAATCTAGACACATCTATATTCACAAAAATAAGTATAAATGTATTTGTGTGAATATAGCTATAATTTTATTACATCTATGTATATTATTAAATGCAGATTTTGTGCTTTCAGAAACGTTCTCTAAAACAGCAAATTTTTAAACTTCCCAGTGAACTAAATTCAAAAGAAATAACAATTCCTTTAAAAATCTGTCTTTTCCAATTTAAATTAGCATTCAGAATTTCAGATATAATGTGTGGAAACTGAAATACATCCATTAATCCTTTTGAGTATCATATTCATCTATAGCTTATATGGAGTAGAAAATGTGAGGAATAAACATAATAAAAATCATTTCATTATACCCAAGAAAACTTTTCATTAAGTCTCTGGAACTTGTGAATAAATCATATTTGTTGCCTCTTTTCTTTCCTCTTTTATTAACAGCATAGGTTTGTTGGATTTTTTCCTAATTTTTTGAACCCAAGTTGACTATTAGACTAATCAAAGGAAACATCGATCACTTATATCCCTTGTTGGATTTTTACCTATTTACTTGTGAGATTCTACCTTTCTTTCCTTGTGAATTATTTGTTATAAATAAAGGCAAAAAATCTTCTTAATCACTCAATATTTCCTGCTCACATCCTTGGCTAGGGAAAGTTCCAACTCAGAGAGACCTAATATTTATGACTTCATTAACATATTTTCTTAAAGTTTAAATTTAAGATCATCACAAAATTGCATATTTCACAATGCAAAGTAGAGTCTTATAATACCCATCAAAACCTGGGGATTTTCAGTTTTCTCAATCAAAGGATTTTTTGGATCTGAGACATCATCCAAGCTGAATTTATTCTAATATTTTGAGAATTAGAAATAAAGACTGTCACATTTGCATTGCTTTTATTGTTCAGTGTACTAATCCTTCATGGCTGTAATCCAGTTCCATTTACTTTTTTATATACTTTTGCATGATCTGTATTTACTTCTACAGATGAAACCTTATTTAACACAAGAATATTAGAATATGAAAAGATATTGTGTATATTTTTCTTCAAAATGCAATAACCCTTATCATGGATAGACACAAAATTGACTTTCAGAAGAAGCTGTCTGTAAATTTGGGCTCCACCGTTTCTGAAATTCTTTGAATACTTAAATGTATCACATGAATAGGCCATATAAAGCAGAATTACATTTCATAAATAAGCTGTGTTTATTCATTGAACTTTCAGGTTTTCACTTGTTTGTCGAAGAAATTTATCAGAAAGTAGTTTTGAGAAAGGGATAGAATGACAGAAACCCATAATCGAGCCTATGGGGAAACACAGATATTTGGGGTATGTTCAAATAGGTAGGTCTGGAAAGCAAAACCTCTGTGAAATCTTAGATTATGTGATAAGGACAGCAACCATAGTTAGCATAGTTTTCATTGTATCCCCAGAACCAAGCATAGTTACTGGCACATAGTAGATGCTCAGTAAATGTTAAATACCTTTATGAGCTATAAAATAGAGCTTATGACATTCTTTTCAGGGAAATGAGAGGTAAAAATTATTTCAATTGTACCCAGAAGGAGCTTAGTATTTTACTCTTCCAATATAACACTAAGTGGTACTGAATTCAGTGAGAATCATTGGCAAAGACAGGATAAATTAGGGTTTGAAGACAACTGATACCACTGGGATACTTGTCTAGAGGAAGAGGACACTTGGAATGCTTTTCTGGTTTTTTGAAAATGTAGTGGATGGGATTGTGAAAATTCAGAATCAGGGCTGCTTTAGGGGCGCCAGAAGGATAAGACATCAGCTTAAAGAAAGGTAGAAGGTTCACGTGGGAGAGTAGTGGAAGCCCTGGTTGGAAAGGAGAGCTGGGACGTGTGTGTGTGTGTGTGTGTGTGTGTGTGTGTGTGTGTAAACATGTTCACACTTGTGTGAAAGGGGCTGAACTTGACTGGCAGGCTTTAGTCATTAGACCACAATGTATCTGGGGGTTTCCATGCAGGGAAATGACATGCAAACAAGATTTCAGTAAGAGTAACCTAGTAAAATGAAAAATAAATTGGATAGAGAAGAGGCTGAAGACACAGGAGTCCGGGACTTTGAACGCAATAAGAATGTTTTGGAAATTTACTCAACTGATGAACAAAGGCAAGGAGACTCCCTCTGATTGGCCAGATTTATTACAAACCTACAGGTTCTTTGAATCCGCACTTTCACCTCTAGGAACATGTCCTATGGGAAAAATAAAGATATGAACAAAAAATTACCTACCAGTCTGAAAATTGAAGTATTCTTTAGACAACGGTTAATTGAATTATGAGAATTTATGCAACCATTAAAAATGATGTAAAGTATCTATGGAAAAGGAAAAACATTTCATGAAGTGAAAAAGCAGATGTATAAACAATATACAGAACATGATCCCGAAATGAGCTTGTATAATGTCCACTCTGTGCAACAAAACATTAATGTTAACTCTATCTAGCTGATATGATTAGAAAGGAATATCATTTTTCTTCTTATATGCATATTCTATTATTCCTACATAAAATTATAATTAAGGTTATTTTTGCAAAATAATAATAGAGGAATAACATTTTAATTTTGCAGGCTAAAATAAGTAGAAGTCAGAACAAAGGGAAGGTGTCATAATTCATGATAGACTCACTTATTTTTCATTGAGATGGCAGAAATCAGCAGGAGAAAGCTCAATTTCATATGAGAGACATTTACATAGATGTAAGAGATGAGGCTATAAAAACTACTTTTTTGAGAGATGTTTGAGAGGCAAAAAAAGAGAAGTGTGTGAGAGAGAGAGGGAAAGAGAGAACAAAACACTAAAAATTTTGGTGAAAGAAAAGAAGGAAGCTCAATGCATGAAAAAAAAAGCATTTTCATATTTGATCCTCAAAACCTGCCAGAATATCCAGAAGATAGTAGGTTCTTCATAAAACTAATCTTGTAGATAAGTGGACAAAAAGAAAAGATAAAGGTGAGAATAGGATGGTAGGAAAGATGCTGAGAGATGCAGAATTTTAAGGAACAAGAGGTAGATAATAAAGCCAATACTGTAGAGACATATATGTGAACTGGGGAAAAGTCACAAGGTTTTCAAAAGTCATTGGTCTTTTATGAGGTCCAGAGATCTTAAAGAGTGTGATTTATATGAAGGTGGAAGAAAAGATCTACAGTTTCAAGAATTTCAGCAAATGTCAGTGCATTAAAAAAAAAAGAGGTAGAGTAGATTGTTTTACTATTAAAGTTTGTCATATTCATTTATTCCATCCACAAATGTAAATGGAAGAACCAATGGAAACATGGAGAGAACGGGGACAAATGAGGGAAACAGTCCTAGCAAGTATCCAGTGATGGTGTCAGTTTTATAAGTTGTGGTCTCACAAAAGAGTAGCACCTCTTCATCTAAGAAAAAAGGAAAAGAAAGTGAATCACAAGCAGGTTTTGTGATTTTTTTTTAAAAGGGAGTGGGTAAAAGCTTTTCTTTTAATAATCTTTGGCTTAAACGTAAAGCAAGACGGGAAGTCATTTGTCAAGAGTCCCCAAGAGGATTCTGGTTGAAGGAGTGTGACGAACGCTGGTAACAGACATTATAAAGTGATGCCAAAGAATTAGAAGGATTCTCAACCAAAAACCACCATGGTGACACTATCAGGCAGCAGGATGAGCCCAGCTAACACTGGCAGCGTGAAATGAATCAAGAGTCACCACTTTCTTCAGTCGTTACTTTTTCTGCTGCTTGTCACACTGAGGAGAAAGGCTACCCTGGAAATGACTCGGGCTCACACCAGCAAAAAATGGTGAGTATAGAAGACACTCCTTGGACCAAAGGAATCTGGGCTATCAAGGAGAAGAGCTCTGATGGAGCCCACTTAGGTTTCCAGGCACAACCAAGAGCCAAGCAGGGCCAGAAGAAAGCTATGCCACTAGATGAATTGGGAAAAGTTGAGTCTGGCAGAGACTAATACAAAACAAATTTCTTTTTAGAAATGGCTGCACAGCTTGAATTCATTTCCCAATCTGACTTACAATTATATGGGGTCAAGTGACTGAGTTCTGAGAAATGAAATGAGAATGGGTTTTATATGCCACTTCTGAGCTGAGATGGTTAAGTTGGAAATGTGTCTTCCCCATGATCTCTTTGTCCATGCATCATTTTGAAAGTAAGCGCTCCAAAAACCTAGAGAAAGGTGGGATCACAAAATGGAAGGAACATGGGTCCCATGGATCACATGAAGTGCCTAACTGAAAATGTGCATGTAAACGAACTTTGATATATGTGAAAAATAAATTTGTATTGTAATAAGTTACTGAGATTTGGGGTTTTATTGGTCACAGCAGATAGCATAACCTTAACTACAGATTGATCCATGATCACTGATGGGGAGAATTAGTAGACTTAGAAATAAAGGTAGAAAATGGGAGCGCTAGATTTGAAAAGGAAGCATAACGGGAAGTAACAATGACTGGAGAAATATGTAATCTTGCAGGGAAAAGACACATGGCAGTTGTCCTGAAGGAACTGGCATGTCATTCTTCTAGACTTCAGCGTCAGAAAAGATAAGTGCAGGACATTGAGCCAGAACAACTGAGGATTACTTAATTGTTTACAAATGAGGAAACCGAAGCTCAGTTTAAAGAATCTTGCCCAATGAGGGACTTCTAGCTGTCCGAATTCAAAATTTCTTTTGTGACTTGCAAGAGGTTACATGATATTTTACAACAGTGGTTCTCAACCTGGAGAGTGACTTTGCCCTCCAGGGAACATTTGTCAATCTTTAAAATGTTTTTGGCAACCATAACATTTTGGGTGCTGTTGGCCATCTTGTGAGTAGTCCATGTATGCTAATAGATATCCCATCATGCACAAGACGACTACCCACAGGAAAACAAAACAATGCAAGAGTCTTCAGCCCAAAATGTCAATACACATGCGCCTCAGCTTAGGATGGGGCTATATTCCAACAAACCAATTATAAACTGAAAATACTGTAAATGAAATATGCATTTAATTGATCTAACCCACCAGACATCAGAGTTTAGCCTAGCTCAACTTAAATGTGCTCTGAACACTTGCGTTAGTCTACAGTTGGGAAGAATCAACTAACACAGAGCCTATTTTATGATGAAGTACTGACTGTCTCGTAATTTACTGAATACTGTACTGAATGCAAAAAACGGAAAGGTTATGTAGATACTCAAAGTATGGTTTCTAGCACTGTTGTTACATCCAAAAAATTATAGTTATGTCATATCATTGTAAATCGGGACTGTTGGTAGTAACAAAATTGAGAAAACTTGTTAGAGCATTATGTGACCATCCATAATAAAAATGTAGTTTCCAATTCTAATAAAAATGACTTTGCAAGACCAATCAAAAGCTAGTTTGACCTTGACATTTACCCATCATTTTTGAATATTTATTTTTCAAAATCTCATTTTGTCTAGAGTTAAGTCATATGGAGAAAGACAAGCTTCCCAATAAAGTATGTATGAATTGAAGAAAGGCCTAGAGAGTTTAGTTTATACTTACAAAACTGCACACCATTGAAAGTTGAGATTTACCAAGGACAAAAGTCATAGCACAAATCAATAATCCCCTAGGGTAGAAAATGCTCACTCTACGTGGATATTCTGTTTTCACCTTAAGATTCATAATAGCTTGCTGTATTTGTGACCCCTGCAGGGAAGGAATGAGAAAAAAAAAAACTATTGTGTCAAAAGGCATCATACAGTTTTCTGGCTGATTTGAACAATACCAAGACTAAAGAAGTTGTAGGGGTCTATTTTGCAGGTGAAGATGGTGGACAAAACATTACAACAGATATGTCATCAGCAATCAAAGTCCAGGTTGGTTAGACTTCATGCTGTCTTTTTGAAAATTGTTCTTCTTGTTCTTCTTAATGCCCCATTATTAATCCCAGCTTGCCAGAAGAATTCAATGTTTTCTCTCTTCACTTTTTCCTCATTTTTAGTTGCCAGAAAATACATTGCCTGTTGTATTAATTTTGACAGAAAGCACTCTTTTAAATACCAGACTGAAGTTTATGTACAGTTGTGTTTACATTGCCTATACTTTTTTGTATGCATATGGATCTCATTATATTATTAGTAACATCATTCTGTTAATCATTATTCTGTTATTAATATCATTATGCTGCTCAGAATTGTCATTCTGTTAAAAATTTGGAAGAAATCCTAAAATGTATTAAGTATTTTGACTTTCACTCTATAGACAGTTATTAGAAAATTTAACTGTGATGTAAATGTGATTTGCTAAATGCTTTGCTTAAGATATATACTTTATTCTTCTGAGTTGCTATAGATTTTTTCAAGTCTCAAATCAAATTAGACCATAAGCTACACCTAAAATGTTTTTATTGAGGTACTGGCATAACCTATATTCTTATAAGGCCATGAGACCATTCAGTTGTTTGAGCAATATTGACATATCTGTTACAAGTTCGTAAGTCAAGATATTGTCCACTGTGTCACCCAACATACTTTATATCAGGATCCATGTGATAAGTACATCTTTATGCTTAGTTTCAAGGTTTATGTATAGATGGAAATTATGTGACACTTTCCCAGGTGATTAAATGTTAGTTTTTTATTTTCAATTTCAATAAGCATGTATGTGATTCATTGCTTTGAATTATTTCCAAAAGTTGGTTTCATCTAAATTATTCAACATTCATGTTTCAGTCATAGCTCTGAATTCTGTCATCTTGCTTGCTTGATAGTGTTCTTAGCTGAATTTTAATAATCAGGCCAAGCTAAGTTTCTTAATGTATAAATTATTATTAGAACTTGAGTTTTTTACCCAAAGCTGTAACTCAAAGATTGAAAACGAGCAAGGATATGACCTTATAATACAAGATGACTTATTTTTATATCATGAACCACTTTGAATTTACAGGGAGACTAGGTGCCTAATTGAGAAAACCCTCTTACCCCTGGTGCATGTTGACATCTATGCCTCCGTTCTCTTGAGTTTTCCTGGGTTAACTTTAATTATTACACTTAAGTATACAAACTGCATCACGTATGAAATAAAATAAATACTATTTTGATGTTTTCAAGGAAACATTTGTACTCAGATTAGCATCCATAAGTAATGCATAATTCAAAAATAATCAGTATTCCCATTCCTATTAATACAAATTATCCATGCAGATTCGTAAATCCCGCAGGCTCAGGATCCAAAAGAGATTGGTTACACCTAAAATAAATTATACTTTGAGAGTACGGGAAGATCAGCAATAATTGAAATTATGACCCAAAGCAATAACATTGTAATTGTCTGGGCTCCTAATATTCACTTCCACAGAACACATCATAACTAGGATGAACTAGATAAATGTGGGAAGATTAGCAAGACATTCACAGGTTGGTTAAATGATTTGGCAGAAAAATAAAGTTTAAAATTTATTTGCAAGCTTGTACATGTTTACATGTAGTTGAATCTCACAAACTCAACTATATGAGTGCCGAAGACTTACCTCAATTGATGAAAACATATAAATTTTTAAGATTTGTAAATGAACGCAATAAAATATGTAGAGTAACTACAACCAGAATAACAAGTTGTCTCTTAGAAGCCCCAAAGGAGGCCTAGTTTAATGACTAGAGAAGAAAGATCTGCAATTAGCATATTCATTATTTGTATGTAAATCGATTAATCTAACAGCTGCTTAAGGGTGTTAAAAAACAATTTGTTCTATTAAGCAGTTTAAACATTCTCCTTAAAATCTTGTTTACCTGTTTAATTTGCTGAACAATGTCATTCCTCAATCAGAGGGCTAAGGGAAAAATAAAGAGTCAGATTGTCTTCTGGTGTTAGTTCTCCTCTGGTGATATCCTTATGTAAAAAGGAAGAGAGGGAGACTGGTTCAATGTTAATATCTTGGTGACTTTCTTTATTCTTTAATTAAGTGCTGCAGCATTTTTTGTTTCTGGTAGGATTATATTTTGCAGTAGTAAAGATTATCTTTCTACAACAGTGACATCTTTTTCAGTGATGAATCCACTACTAAAGCCCATAGTAAAAAAAGATGAGGAAAATTTAAGACAAAGTAAATTTATTCTCAAGAAAGATTGATAATCAATGGACTATGACCTTCATTTTAGCACCTGATCAGATCATGTCTTAAAACTGGTGACTTGGGGAGCACTGCAGGGTTTGATGTCTGTCCTCTTCCCTAGAATTCCAATTATAAGATCCTTTCAGTTCTTCTTAAGCAAACATACGTGAGAGATTTGAACAGAAAGCCAAGTAATTGTTTTAAACTCTCTCATTATCTGTGTCCTTCTCCCTGAAGGGAAACCAGGGCAAGTCATTCCTTCAGGCAGCTCCCATCAGCCCATAAAAATAAATCAGTTTTAGGTCTTGTTCAGGACACTAATTGAAATTCTTTAACCTCCGCCCCATGCCCATAACCTTTCATTCTACCTGTTGCTTAATCTAGACCAGAGCTTTTCAAACATCAGGAGCTTGTTCCATTGGTCTTTGTGTCTGTTCTTGTACCAATAACAGGCTGTTTTGATTACTGTAACCTTATAGTAAAGTTTGAAGTCTGGAAGTATGATACCTCCTGCTTTGTTTCATTTGCTAAGGATTGTTTTGGCTGTTTGTGGTCGTTTACGTTTCCATAAATATGACCCAGCAATTCCCCTATTGGGAACTTACAAAGAGGAACTCAAATCATTCTACAAAAAAGAGACCAGCACATGCATGTTTGTTGCACCTTTATTCACAATTGCAAAAACATGGAACCAACCCTGTTGCCCATTGAAGCTGGACTGGATTAAAAAAAATGTGGTACATATACACAATAGAATATTATGCAGGCATAAAGGACAAATATATGGACTTTGCCACAACTTGGTTGGATTTGGAGTCGATCATACTCAGTGATTTATCACAGAAACAAAGAACAGAGTTCCATATGTTCTCACTCATAAATGGACCTTGAACAATTATA
This sequence comes from Carlito syrichta, assembly GCF_000164805.1. NCBI lineage: Eukaryota > Metazoa > Chordata > Mammalia > Primates > Tarsiidae > Carlito > Carlito syrichta. Next base: position 119,097 of record NW_007259472.1, read on the forward strand.
ATGCTATAAGAAAGTGGTTGGCAGTAGTGGGAAACTGTCAGGGGAGGAGGAAGTGGGATTGGCAGTTGACGGAATCTGCTAGGGGAGAGAGGGGCATACCTCATCAACAAGGATACCTGCGTGATCAATGTTTATATACCTAACCCTGAAATGTACCCCACATCTTTATAATAAAAATTTTTTTTAAAAGCTGCAGATTCTGAATCATGAGATCTTGACGTGGTGCCCAAGATTCTGCATTTCTAATAAGCTCTCAGATAATGGACCTCACTTAAGTAGCAAAATGGCTAGAACATTTTGCTGGTTTTGACACTGGAACTGTAATAATGATGACAATATTAATAATAGCAGTTAACACATATATTATATAAATATATACCACTTAATCTGTTATTTTCTGTGTGAATGTGAAAACTGAGTTGGAGATTAAGTCATCTGAACAAAACTGTACAACTAGGAACAGAATCAGGATTCAAACCCAAGGAGATCAGCCTCAGAACTATTACGCTATGGCTTCAAGCCTGGGTTTGAGCTTCAATAGAACTGGGAGGACTTTCTGATTTCCCTTTTTGTCTTTAGGTTTCAGTTTTTCTACAGGTCTTCTCATTCTCTTGTGCTTACGGCCCTTGCATCTCCCACTTCTCAGGTAAAACATACCTATCTAGGCTTCCAGATTCATTGCACCAAGTAGTACAAGGATATGGAGAAATAAGATTCAGGCTCAATTCAGGTTGACTGAGATATTTGATAAACTTTAAGATCCCTGGGCATGTAACTTCTCACTGTTGCTCATCAGAAATATAAATTATATAAATGCAATCAACAACTTCACTGTTCCTACCGCAAAGCTGCATTAACTCATTCAACACACCAAATCTCGGATTTTTAGAAAATATACTGTAGGATCTCAGTATGTCCAGTTCTAGCAGAAAACGTTAATAGAATTATTTAACCAAACCATGCTTGACAGTTGTGATGGCCCAAGAGACAAGCAAAATGACTGTGTACACCTAATCTGTAATTTTCTTTTTCTTTTTCTTTTTTTGAGTCAGAGTCTCACTCCGTCGCCCATACTGGAGTATAGTGGCACACTCACAGTCACCCCAGCACCGACCCACTAGACTTTGGCAATCCTTTCACCTCAGCCTTCCAAGTAGCCAGAAGCTACAGGCTCGCGTGACCACACTCAGCTAATTTTTTGATTTATTGTAGAGATGAGGTTTCACCAAGTTGTCCAGGCTGGTCTTGAACTTGTGGATCAGGCAATCCACTCACCTCAGCCTCCTAAAGTGCTGGGAATACAGGCTTGAGTCACTGCACCTGGCCAATCTGTAATTCTTTAAAGAAGGAGTCATCAGTGATGCATAGGATGACAGTATGAACTATACTAGGAGGATAAATGCCGTGACACAAAAATAGCTAGTACTGGTCCACAGTCACTGAGGTGTGAAAAATGCACACCATCACATCCATAGCTGAACCCAGACCAGGAAAGCCAACATCATGATCAACATGATAATTTTAGGATATGTAGACTGAGGCTATCTGAGAAGCAGAGTCACTTTGAGAAACTGTATTTTTTTTTCATTAAAATTAAGGAGTCATAGTCCTTCTCTCAAGGCACCCCACAATCTTGAGGATCCTGTGATGGTGAAGTAGCTAAAGAGCATCCTATTCAAATTATCTAGTACAAGATGCCCCTGGTACTGGAATACCTGCAAAAGAAGTTCTCAAGAAAACTTCCCATACAAGATAGAAGGGGTCTCTCATTTTGATATAAAAACAATCAGCAAAAAATATCTGCATTATTTCCCTACAGAAACTTTTGCCTGTTGTCATCATCCCAATGGACTATGTTTGTTATTCCCCACCTGTTTCCAGCATCTCTAGTCTATCACCACATCATTCCTCATACTGAGGGGATATGTTTGCAAAACAGAACTTTAACCAAGCTTCTCAACTGTATCTTGAAAAGTGATGCTGTATCACATGCCTAATGACTTTTAACTCCTCAGTTGGAAATGATGATCCCTGATGTACAAGTATTTCAATATTTCATGGTATTTTTGGTTTTGTTGAGTTGGAGTCTCACTCTGTCACTCAGACTGGAGTGCAGTGGCCACTCCCAGCCACTGCAGCCTTGACCTGCTGGGCTCCGGCGATCCTGCCGCCTCAGCCTTCCAAGTATCTGGAACTACAGGTGCACACTATCACACCCGGCTAATTTTTTATTTTTATTGTAGAGATGAGGTCTCGCCAAGTTGCCCAGACAGGTCTCGAACCCGCAGGCTCAGACAATCCACTCACCTTGGCCTCCCAAAGCACTGGGATTACAGCCTGAGCCACTGAGCCTGGCCTTTATGGTGTTTTTTAATGGTATTTTAAAAAATAATCTCTAGATGGATTCTGTGTTTCATTGATATCCTGAGTGTGGGATCAACAGAGAGTGTACTTAAAGAATTCAAATATCCCACATTGTTTTAATCTGTCTCGAAAGAAGAAAGAGACAAAAGAAGGAAAAATGGAAGGAAAGAATGAAGGAAGGAAGTAAGAAAGGAAGCGGGGGAGGAAGGGAGGAAGTGGGGAAGGGAGGGAGGGAGAGAATAAGGGAGGAACAAATACATTAGAGCTTCCAGAGACTTTTTCTTAGACAATACAATACTGCTGATATTGGGACAATCTGTCCAATATAAGCACAATTTTTTCTCTCAGTCAGAAAATATTTATTGGGTATATTCTATGTAAAGGAGAAGAGGTTCTAAGGCTATTACAATGAGCATGAAAGATAGGATCTGTGCCCTCAGGAAATACAAGGTCTGACAATTAGGTTTGCAAACTCATCTAAGATGAAGTGTTACATACCTCATTGCTGAATATCACTACTGTTACTCTTGAAGTACCCTCCTTGGGAAGTTATACACTGACACCAGCACCTAGTCTATCATTCAAAGCAATTTTGGAACTCTTTTTCTGGAATGACCATCAGAGCTGTCATCATGAGAATGATGGAGTTTGAATTAGAGCAACCAGTACACATTAAATTTCTTGTCAAACTTGGCAAGAATGGAAGTCAAATCAGAGATATGCTAGTCCCAATTTATGGGGATAGTGCCATGAAGAAAATGGCAGTGTACAAATGGATTAAGCATTTTTCTGAGGTGAGAGAAAGCATCACTAATGAAGAGAGGTCAGGATGGAAAGTAATGAGCAGAACTGACTAAAACAATGCAAAAATTTGTCAAACTGTGCATTAAAATGATCAACTGACTGTGAGAAGCATACCAGATCAAATAAACTTTGATAGAGAAGCAGTTAGGAAAATCTTAACTGAAAACTTTGGCATGAGAAAGGTGTGTACAAAATGGTCCCAGAGGAACTCTTGGATCACAACAGTGTACCTCACACAGCACTGTCTGTGAGGGAGTTTGTAGCCAGTAAACAAATAACTGTATTGGAACACCCTCTCTACTCACCTGATCTGGCTCCAGAGACTTTTTTCTTTACCCAAAGGTAAAGGAAATATTGAAAGGAAGACATTTTGGTGACATTCAAGGATAATACAATGATGGCATTCACAGCCATTCCAGAAACAGTTCCAAAATTGCTTTGAGGTGTGGACAAAGTGCTGGCATCAGTGCATAGCTTCCCAAAGGGGGTACTTTGAAGGTGACCATAGGGATATTCAGCAATGTAGTATGTAACACTTTGTAGGATGAGTCTGCAAACTTAATTGTCAGTCCCATATACAGAATAGCAATTCACATGATCCATTTCAATCTTTGGTGAAACCACTGTAAATATATTTTTAAATACTTGTATCCTCCTAGAGTTTTTCATTTTCTATTATCCCTTTCTTCTACAAGAGTGTTATTCTATAGAGCCTCACAAGAGTCTAGCAAATATTGAATAGTGTTTCTACAGTAATGCATTATTATCAAATCTGTCCCATCTTGGACAAATAGTAGAAAAACAGGCTGGAAGCCCTTAGAGGTGGTAAGGCAGAGTGAGACTAGCAAAACTGAAAACAAGGGATCAGCCAGTATTATATACTGAAGAGAACTTTACAACAATAAAGGCTGTCTTTTGCTTTTTAGAACAGCAACAATACAGATTGTTTTTAGCATTTTATATACTGTTTCTATCTTTCTGAATGCCCATGACAACCCCTGAAGCAAGCATTTATTAAAACCACCTTTCAAGTAATATAAAATGATGCTGAGAAAGGACAAATAACTTGCCGAAGATAATAAACTAACAAAAGCAAGGCTGAGGTTCATCAAACCCAAGTGGCTAACCCAACAAGAGTGTTCTCCAAGGCCATGGCACACTGACTTCTCAGAACCTGCATATGGTGAAAGAAAAGTAGAAAATGAGTAGAGTCATCTATAAGTTAATTAAAAGAAGATGCCAAGTTCAAGCATGATGGAGAATAATAAATCTGAAACTAAAAGCTAATCCTGAATTGTAGATGACAGAAGTTGGGGAGGGGAGGCAAACAGCAAACCAAAGGTCCAGACGGATATCTCTGGGTACCATTCTCTGATAGTGTTTCTTAAGAAGATCTGTAGTGTGAAAACTGAGCGTGCATTTCAAACATCTCCAAGTTTGTTCATCCCACCCCAGCATCTGATAAATCCATAACTTCTTCACCACTGATGCCTTACTTCATGATATTGCCACGAAGCTGTCACCAAGTACCAAACAGCCACCACCTTTGGTATGTAATATCACTTACCAAATACAGTGGGTACAAATGAACTTTTCCAGCATGGTGAGACATGAGTCGTCCCCTGACAAAGTCTACAACTGCCTTGTAAATATCTATTAATCATAAGGGTTTTTTTTAATTATCTTGGAAAAAATTCTTACCTTTAAATATGTAACAGTATTTGTAGGCTTGAGGACTTTTCTGGATGCTTCAGATAATGCACTTCTCCATGAACCTAGAAGAGAAATATAACCCTGAATCATCTGGGCCACTTCCTCTGGTGATTTTAACGTATAGTCACCTCCCTGATGCCTTTTTTTTTTTTTTTTTTTTGAGCCAATATCATAAATAACTGTTTGGGAATTTACATGGGTCATAAATTATATGTGGAAATATAATGGTGAAATTCGCTGAGAAATTCAAGGAAATGTATAAGGCATTAACTTGAGTTATCTGTCTACAAGGATGCTGTTTACAGAAAAATCACATTACTGCAGAAAACATTCTTTACATTGTCTTGTTCATAGTAGATGCTGCATACCCAGGAATAGGACACAAAAACAATGATAGAAAACAAGGTTTTCTGGTTAGAAATTTAATCTCCCCAAGACTTCTGACTCCAAACCTCTCATCTTTCTTAGCCTTTATACCGAACTGGAAAAAACTACTTTGATGAGGTAATAAATTTGGACTCTATTTTGCAGACATGTGTGAGTGAGCAGAGTATCTTAAGGTAAAGGGTAAAATGACTAAGCTGATTTTAGGTAATGGTGTAAGTTTAGAACTGAAAATGCTTTTGGAAAGGAAGAGGGAAATGTAGACAAGCTTAGGAGCTATTTCAAAGATGTAACAGTTATGGTTCCTATTTAATCTATATTTTCCCACTAGCTTGTCCTCAGCCCAAGTCCTCTATCTGGGTTCCTGAAAACTCTTATCTTTTTCAATATGTTTTTAACTAACCTCAGATGAGGCTATGAAAATTCTCCCAATTACTAAGGTACAGATTTTTTTTTTCTGTTTTTTTGTTTGCCTTGCTTTGGGGCAAAGAGCAACCATATTTTCTGGGGGTTGAGGGATTTGGGGTTTTGGGTGGTTTTTTTTTTCTTCTTCTTTAAGAGAGAAGGTCTTGGGCCATTGCTTCACTAAACTCTGGTGTGGCCATGTGGCTCTTTGAGCTCTGGCTGTCATATTTTCCTAAGTTTTGGTCCTCTCCCCTACCTTAGGGAGGTGAATCAATCTCTCTCTCTCTCTCTCTCTCTCTCTCCTTCATAAATAAACTATATTTTCCAATCTTACTGAGAGAAAGAGAGAGAGAAAGAAAGAGAGAGAGACTCCTTCTATCACTCAGGCTGGAGTGCAGTGGTGCAATCATAACTCATTATAACCTCAAACTTCTGGGCTCCAGTGGTCCTCTCCTGCCTCAGCCTCCCTAGTAGCTAGGTTTCCAATGCTTTCTACATCTAGTTCATCTGAATAGCTGGCTTGTATCTCCTCGTCTTTTTTTTTAAATCCCAACTTGTTCTCTACACATCTTTTCAGCACTCAGTCACTGAAGATAGATAGATCAGGCACTGTAGATCAGCACCCACAAACTCTTCCATCACCTCAGAAAATTGTCAGTAATCTTGAGCAAATGGGAAAATAATATTTAAGAATATATATAAAGAATGGAAAATCTGTATATCCCATGACAGAACCCAAAACTTCAGACCAGCTTCAGTCTCTCTCATTATAAATTTTAACTATGTAGGTGTATTCAAATATATATATAATGATGTTTGCTTTCCAGAATGAGGTGAAAAGAACAAATTTCACAATTAATCCTGAATACAATTGCCAACTTTACAATTTGTGTAAAAATTCAAATCCAGGGCTAAAAAGCATTGACAGTAAATTTGTTCGAGTAGGTTTATAAATCTTTCATATGAATAACACCATGCTCACTCATTTATGTTGCATATTGGCACAGTGCTTCTTTTGTTCCTTCTTTCTTCTTTTCTTCCTATCTTTCTTTCTCTTCACTTTCTTCCTTGTGACAATAACTTCATTGTCAGTGATGTATTTATACTCACTTGTTTTCCAGAACACATACAATTCTCCAGAATACGTACAATCTAAATACAAAAATCCAGACCAGCCCAACATGGACTTACCCTAGACTACATTGTCTTTTTTTCAACACATGAAGCAAGGAACAGTGGTGGTGGGAGCAGGTTTCCCACAGCTTGGCTTTCTAAATGTACTGCTACTTAGGGAGAAACCTGAGTGAAATGACGCAGATCAATACAGTTGTCTTAGGAGAGTGTTGTGATGCTTTCCTGCTGCTACTCATGAAAAAAAGCTTAAATTCATTGATTCTTTGTGCTGGAGGCACAAAACTGCACTCAGTTACTTGGCAGAAACCAGTAAAAACTGACAAAGACAGTGGCCTTAGACGTCACAGAGCCTTTTATTCACAGAACAGTGTGGGCTCTAAACAGCTATCAGATCAAAAGATGACTTCACTTCCAGGAGGTCTCAAACCCAGAAGTACTCAATAGAATCAAGAACATCACATAGCAGGGCCCTGTGGGGCACATGTCTTGAACAGTCATGTAAATGTATGCAGACTCTGCCATCTTTGTGTTTTTTCTTCTAAGAAAAATGAAGATAACCAGACTCCTTTCAATGGTTTGCTTGCATCTTGTACCATCAAAGGGGCTGGTAGTCCTGTTTGAGTAAACATGCTGCGGCCTCAGACAGACCAAGGATAATTGGAAACTAATTTACCATGGAAATCTTAATGATATTTGAAATCACAGATGAGTGCTTCAGGGAGATAACAGGAGGAATATTCAGAGCGGGCAAGCAGACACATAAACAGTGACAATCATACTTGTTTTCTCATGAGTGTAACTATCCTCCTGTAAGACTCACTTGCCTTAGTCCATTAGAGCTGCTATAACTAAATACTATAGGTTGGGTGGTTTATAAACAACAGAAGATTATTTCTTAACATTCTGAGGCTGAGAAGGCCAAGATTAAGGCACAAAGAGATTTGGTATCTGGTGAGGGCCCAACGTCTCACCTAGCTTTTTACATGGAAGAAGAGGTGACAGGCCTCTCTCATGCCTCTTCTATAAGGGCACTAATTCTACTCATGAAGGCTCTGCCCTCATAATCTAATCACCTCCCAAAGGCCTCACCTCCCAATACCATCACCTTGAGGATTAGGATTTCAACATGTGAAATGCAGGAAGAAATTAAGATTCAGCTCAGAGCATCATCCTATCAAAGCTCCTGTGTCCAAATTTCTTCCAAGATAATTGATGTTGTTTTATTTTTGAATAGCTTTACAAAAGTATATTTGACAAATAACAATTGTATATATTTAATGTATACAACTTGATGTTTTACTATATGTTTATATTGAAAAATGACCACACATTCAAGCCAATTTACATATACAACACTTCCCATAGTTACTATTGTCTTGTGTGTGTGTGTGTCTGCACACATATGTGTGTTTAAAACACTTAATATCTACTCTCTTAGAAAATTTCAAGTGTCAAATTGTACATCTTGCATAACTGGAACTTTGTACCCCTTGTCCAACATCACCTCATTTTCCTCTTCCTCCAGTTATTTTATTTATTTTATTTTATTTTAATTAATTTTATGTTTTTAAAGATATAAAATTCAGGTTTAGGTATACAAACGGCCATTGTACAGGTAAAGTTTGAGTCTCACTTTCATCCTCACTTCACCTGGTTCGAGATCAGATATTGATGAAGTGTGCCACCCTCTCTCCCCTGCAGTTTCCCACTACTGCCAATCCCTTTCTTACAGTATTATGATAATTGTTCAGGGTACACTTATGAGTAAGAACATGTGGTACTCAGTTCTTTGTTTCTGTGATAGATCACTGAGTATTACAGACTCTAAATCCATCCAAGTTGCTGCAAAGTGCATAATTTTGTCCTTCTTTATGGCTGTGTAATATTCCATTGTGTATATGTGCCACTTTTTCTTTATCCAGTCCACTTTTGGTGGGCAGCACAGTTGGTTCCATGATTTTGCTGTTGTGAATAATGCTGCAATAAATATGCATGTGCAAGTATCTTTTTCATAGAGTGATTTGAGTTCCTCTGGGTATATTCCCAGAAGGAAAATTGTTGGGTCGCACGAAAGGTCGATTTTTAGATCTTTTAGGAATTGCCAAACTGTTTTCCATAGAGGCTGTACTAGTTTACACTCCCACCAACAGTGTAGAAGCGTTCCTTTTTCCCCGCATCCTCATCAGCATCTGCTGTTTTTTGAGTTATTGGTGATGGCCATCCTGACTGGAGTTAGGTGGTATCTCAGTATGGTTTCAATTTGCATTCCTTTGATGATTAGTGAGGCTGAGCATTTTTTCATGTATCTGTTGGCTGCTCATATGTCTTCTTTTGAGAAGTATCTATTCATGTTTTGCCCACTTTTTAATAGGGCTGTTTGTGTTTTTCTTTTCAGCATATTTGAGTTCCTTGTTGATCCTAGATGTTAGGCCTTTGTCAGCTATACAGTTGACAAATATTTTTTCCCATGCTGTGGGCTGTCTCCCAGCTCTCTTGATGGTTCCTTTTGCTTTGCAGAAGTTTTTCAGTTTACCTCATACTATAAGAACCTTAGAAAATGCAGTTGACACCTTACGGAAATTGGAACTGACAACCAATTCCTGTTCAAAATCTTAAATGCCCATGCCATAAGAGATAAGATAGAAAAATGGATACTCCTTCAGGTTGATAACCATCATCCACTCTCTGGTTTTATAAATATGACTACTTTCTATTCTGAATATAAGTGAAATCATACAGTGTTTGTCTTTCTGTGTCTGGCTTGTTTTGTCCTTCAGGTTCATCCAAGTTGTCATAAATGGCAAGATTGCCTTCTTTTATAATGTTGAACAATTACTATTGTGTGTGTGGATATTCTCTTTATCATTCATTCATATACAAACATTTAGGTTGCTTTCATGTCTTGGCTGTGTGAATAATGCTGCAATAAACACAGGAATGCAGATATCTCATATCTCTTCTAAATCCCAATTTCAATTCCTTTAGTTATATACTCAGAAGACTGCTAGATCACATAGTATTTCTATTTTTAATTGTTTGAAGGACCTTCATACTGTCTTCCATAAGGGTTGCACCAATGTACATTTCCACCACAGTTTACAGGGTGTTTTTTTCTCTGCACCCTCACCAACACTTGGTATCACTTGTCATTTTGATAATGGTCATCCTCATGGGTAGGAAGTGATATCTCATTGTGGTTTTGATTTTCATTTATCTGAACACTAGTGATGTTGAGCACCTTTTCATAGATCTTTGTCAAGTAGTTTTTCCTCTATGTCCTCTATGTTTTCTTGTAGTAGCTTTATGATTTCCAAGTTTACGTGTTTTTTTAAATCTATTTGAGTTTATTTGTGTGCATGGTATAAGGGTTAAATTTCATTTTATGTATGTAGATATCAGTTTTCCCATTACCATTTAGTGAAGAGACTATTCTTTTTTCATTGCCTGTTCTTGATACAAGTTTTGAAGATCAACTGAGTAAATGCATGAATTTATTTCTGGGCTCAGTATGTCCATACTGGTCTATATGTCCATTTTTGTTTGTTTTTGCCAGTACCATCCTGCTTTGATTACTATAGCTTTTTAATATATTTTGAAATCAGGAAGTATGATACCTCCACTATTTTTCTTGCTCAAGATTGCTTCGGCTGTTCAAGGTCACTTGTGGTTTCATAAGAATTTTAGAATTCTTCCTATTGTTCACATTACAACTTCCCATTGTTCACATTACTACCTGAGCTCTGTCTCCTGTCAGATCAGCATGACATTAGATTCTTATAGGAGTGTGAACCCTATTGTGAACTGCACATGTCAGGGATCTAGTTCGCATGATCCTGATGAGAATCTAATGCCTGATTATCTGAAGTGGAGCTGAGGTGGTGATGCCAGCACTGGGGAGTTACTGCAAATACAGATTAACATTAGCAGTGAGGTTTGACTGCATAGAGATCATGATACATCAATAGTTTGCAGACTGATTTCAAAGTCCTGTCAGTGAGTGGCTAGTGAATTGATGTACTTCAATTATACAGCTGCATCTGGTGGCAGGCTTTAAGTCAGAATTCAACACTTATTTTAGTCTGCACATGGCCCACCCATTATTTTATTTACCACTTCCATCTGTGCCTATTTTTTATGCTAAGTTGTGTAATCATTTCATTATATATTACAATGTAGTAATAATAGAAATAAAGTGCACAATAAATGTTATGTGCTTGAATAATCTGAAACCCCACCCATCCCAGTCTGTGGAAAAATTATCTTCCACAAAACTGGTCCCTGATGTCAAAAAGGTTGGGGGCCACTGGTATAGTCACTATAACAATATTAATTCATCCAGTCTATAAATACTGAATATCTTTCCATTAACCTGTGTCTCCTTTAACTTCCTTCAACTGTATTTTGCAACTTTTAGTATTTTTCTTCTACCTTTCTTACTGAGTTTATTTCTAAGCATTTCATTTTCATTGATGCTATTATAAATGGGATTGCTTTCTTAGTTCTTTCTAATGGTTCATTGTTAATGCATGGAAATGTTGATCTTTTATCTTGAATAAAGTTTATTTATTAGTTCTGACAGTTTTTGTTGTTGAGTCTTTAGGGGTTTCTACATATATATTCATGCCATCTGCAAAAGAAATTATTTTACTATTTTTTCCAATTTAGATACCTTTTATATATTTATTTATTCTTTTTTGTCTGTTTGTTCTGGCTAGGACTTCCAGTACTAGGCTGAATAAAAGTGGCAGCAAGATTGAGCATCTTTGCATCCTTGTCTTGTACTGGATCTCACAAGAAAATTTTTTCAGATTTTTTATCAATGAGCATGATGTTAGCTTCAGATTTTTCATGTTTGATTTTTATTGTATTGATGTAAGTTCATATTATATGTATTTTGTTGAGAGGTTTTTACAAAAGAAATCATGAATCAGTGTTAAATTTTGTCAAATACTTTTTCTATATCTATTGAAATAAGCATATGGTTTTTAACGTTGTTCTGTTAATGATGTATCACATTCACTGACTTGTGTATGTTTAAAAAAAAATCGAGGGACTGCTGGGCTCGGTGGCTCAGGCTGTAATCCCGCGCCTTTGGGAGGCTGAGGTGAGCGGATTGCCTGAGACCGTGGGTTCGAGACCCGCCTGGGCAGGCGAGACCTCATCTCTACAATAAATCAAAAAATCAGCCGGGCGTGGTAGCGCATGCTTGTAATTCCAGCTACTCGGAAGGCTGATTCGGAAGGAACGCCGGAGTCCAGCAGGTTGACGCTGCGGTGGCCAGAGCGGCCACTGCACTCCAGTCTGGGTAACAGAGTGAGACTCCGACTCCAAAAAAAAAAAATCCAGGGACAAATCTCTTTTGGACATGGTGTATGATCATTTTAATGTGCTGTTGAATTTATCTTACTAGTATATTTTGAGGATTTTTTCTCCTAATGTTCATCAGGGATATTGACATGCAGTGTTCTCTTCTTGTGGTATCTTTGTCTGCATTTGGTAACAAGATAATGGTGGCCTCGTAAAATGAATTTGTAAGTATTCCATCTTTTTCTATTTTTTAGAAGAGGTTAAGGATTGGTATAAATTCTTATTCTAGTGTTTGGTAGATTTACCAATAAAGCCATCTGGTGTTGAGCTTTTCTTTATTGAGAGTTTGGTTTTTTGTTCTGTTTATTTATTCATTTATTTATTTATTTATTTGGTTTTTTTGTTTGTTTTTTCAGTTTCTGAAAATTTTCCTGTGGCCTTAAGAAGACTGTGTATTCTTCTGCTATTGGGTATAAAGTTTTATATGTCCATCTTACCTATGGTGTTGTTTAAGTTAGCAGTTTATTTTTTGATTTTTCTGCCTGGATGCCCTATTCATTATTGAAAGAATAGTACTGAAGTCTCCTACTATTATTATATTGATGTGAATTTCTCCCTTCAGATCTGTCAATATTTGCTTCATACATTTAATTGTTCTAATGTTGGGTGCATATATATTTACAATTGTTATATTTTCTGGTGAATTGTTTTTCATCATTACATAACAACCATCTTTGTGGGTTTTTGAGTTGAAATCTATTTTGTCTGATATAAGTATAGCCACTACTGCTTTCTTTTGGTTACCATTTGCATAAAATATTCTTCCATTCTTTTACTTTTAACCATCTATGTATGTCCTTAAGGCTAAAGTGAGTCCCCTGTACACAGTGAATTGCTGAATGTTATTTTTTACCCATACAGCCATTCTATATATTTTTATTGAGCAGTTTAATCAATTTACATTTAAAGTAACTAATTATAGGTGAGGACAAAATTACTGTTTTGTTACTTATTTTCTATCTGATCTGTTTTGCAATTGCTTTGTTCCTGTCTTCCTTTCTTGCTCTTTCCCTTCATTGTTTGATAATTTTTGTAGTGACTTTCTTTGATTCTTTTCTCTTTATCTTTTGTGTATCTATTAATATAGTTTTTCTTTTTGGTTGCCAAGAGGCTTGTATAAAACAGTTTGTAGCTATCAACAACTATATTAAGTTAATCAACTTAGCTTCAATTGTATATAAAAGATCTACACTTTTATTGACGCCTGCAGCAAACACACTTTGTGTTCTTAAAGTTAGAGTTTACCTCTTTTTATATCATGTGTCAATTATCAATTTGTGTTGTTGTAGTTATTTTTTAATATTTTTACTTTTAACTGTTATTTTAATGTTGAATTAAGGCATGCTCCACCATTAAATTGTTACATTATTCTGTCTACATATTCACCTCTACTGTGGGACTTATGTTTTCATGTTGCTATTTAGAATATTTTCATTTAGGTTTGGAGAACTCCTTTAAACATTTCTTGTAAGGCAGGTCTAGTAGTGAGAAACTATCTCATTTTTTATTTGTCTGGAAAATACTTTTACCTGTTCTTCATTTTCAGGGACATTGACAGTGTTTACTCCTTTCAGTACTTTGAACACATCATCTCACTTTCTTCTGGACGGAAAGATTCCTGCTGAGAAATCTACTGACAGTCTGATACAGGATCTCTTATATGTGATAAGTCACTTTTTTATTGCAGCTTTCATAATTTCCTCATTATCTTTGACTTCTGACAATTATAATGTATTTTAGTGTAGACTTATTTATGTTCAACCTATTTTGGGTTCTTTGGTTTTCTTGAATCTGGATGTCTATTTCCTTTCTCAGATCTGGGATGTTTTCAGACATTATTTCTTTAAATAAGATTCTTTACCTCCTTTCTCTTTATCTTCCCTTCCTGGAACTTTCACAATGTGCCAGCTCTTGAGAGGTAGGTTGGCACTGTTTGTTGGGAGCAGTGTATAGAAGCTCCACTTGCAAGAAGATGCAGCAGCATGGGCTGGGCTTTCAGTGAGTTCAACAGCTGTGGTCTACATCAGGAAAGACTGTAGAAGTCTTAGTAGGTAAAGGCCATAAGGGTCCACAGCAGTAGTGAGGGTTACTGGGGCCACCAATGACAAAGTCAGCGAGGGTCCTCTTGCTCTCCCTTTATCTCACAGAGGAACTCAGAGTTAAGGGAATTTCTATTGGTGCTGAGCTCTGCCAGCCTGGAGGATGGGGTGACACAGGTAAAATGAACCTCTTCTTCCTGTTCTTTTATATGAGTTTATAAATCTGCTCCCCTTTATCATATCAGCCCTTCCTTCTTCTTTGTTCTATTAGGACAAGTCCAAATGTGATATCATGAGAGATTTTATTCTATGTGACTTGTGTTTTTCCATTAAGTGGAAGCTAAGATTTTCAGCAAATATTAATTGTTGATATAGAGGAAGGAACTTGCTCAAAATGGCAGTATTGCCAAGTGACTAAAAGCTTGGGCTCTGTACTTGGTCTGCCTGAGTTCAAATCAGCGTTCTTTTACTTCCTAGTAAATAACAGATTTAATCTCTCTTGCCTCAGTGTTTTTTATACGTAAAATATTGCTTCAGGTGCTTATTGACAGCATTGAATTAGAATGCTTATAAAATATTGTCATAAGCGAGGCACGGTGGCCCACGTCAATAATCCCAGCACTTTGGGAGGTGGAGATGAGAAGACTGCCTGACCCCAGGGGTTCGAGACCAACCTGGGAAACTTGACAAGACCTTGTCTCTATGATACATAAAAAAAATTAGCCAGGTGTGGTGGCATGCCCCTGTGATTCCAGTTACTTGGAAGGCTGAGGCAGAAGGATCACCTGAGCCCAGCAGGTCGAGGCTGGGTGGTCGGGAGTGTGCCATTACACTCCAGCTTGGGGGACAGAGTGACTCCCATTCAAAAAAAAAAAAAAAAAAAAGTCTTGTTATAGTGCATAGCATGCAATATATGCTCAATTTTTTTTTAAATTTTAAAAGTGGGTTCTCACTGTATTTTGGGACATGCAACAAATATATGAGCATAGAACATAGGATTTGAAAATAGTAGGAGGTCCTCTCACACTGTGGGAGCTTTTCTGTCCTCTCAATAAATCCTGATTTTTTTTTTTTTAAAAAAAGAACAATCTTGCGATAAACATACGTGTGCAGGTATCTTTTTTTCTTTTTCTTTTTTTTTGAATTGGAGTCTCACTCTGTCACCCAGACTGGAGTGCAGTGGCCGCTCCTGGCCACCGCAGCCTCGACCTGCCGGGCTCCGGCGATCCTTCCACCTCAGCCTTCCAAGTAGCCGAAAATACAGGCATGCGCTACCACGCCTGGCTGATTTTTTGATTTATTGTAGAGATGAGGTCTCGCTGCCCAGGCGGGTCTCGAACCCACGGGCTCAGGCAATCCACTCACCTCAGCCTCCCAAAGGCGCGGGATTACAGGCTGAGCCACCGAGCCCGGCTAGGTATCTCTTTAATAGATTGTTTCCGATTCTTCTGGGTATATTCCCAGAAGAGGGGGATCGCGGGTTCGTATGGAAGGTCGATTTTTAGAACTTTTAGGAATTAGCCACACTGTTTTCCGCAGAGGCCATACTAGCAAGAATATGGAACCAACTGTGCTGCCCATCAAAACCGTGGATAAAAAAAAAATGTGGTACATATACACAATGGAATATTATGCAGCCATAAAGAAGAACAAAATCATGAACTTCACAGCAACCTGGATGGAATCACTTCACTGAGTGATCTTTCACAGAAACAAAGAACTGAGTACCCCCTGTTCTCACTCATAAGCAGACCTTGAACAATTATCATAATACTATAAGAGAATGATTGGCAGTAGCGGGAAACTGCTGGGAGGGGGGCAGAAAAGTGGGATTGGCAGTAGTGGGAATCTGCCTGGGGAAGGGGGTACACATCTCATTAACAAGGGTAACCTGCATAATGAGCATCTATATACCTAACCCTGAAGTGTACCCCCGTCTTTAAAATATAAAAAATAAAGATAAAGATAAAATATGCAAAAAAAATTGAGTAACATTTAAAATAAATAAGGAACACAGATTTTGTTTCCTTTATCTGGGTCTTATTTTATATCTTAAAATATTTTAAAAGTGTATTTTATAACTTTCTTAATAAAAGTTCTGCCTCTTTCTTGCCCAAAAAAAAAAAAAAAGAAAGAAAGAAAGAAAATATAAATTTGGGCTCCTCAGCTACTAAATACTAAAAATTTGTATTCGAATTAGAAAGGCAAGGTGGACAGGAAAGTGAATGCAAGAGTGAAATGTGACCTCGAATGAGCTCCGTCAGATGCAACATGGGCCTGTTGTCAGCCATCACCATCAACCAGTATCTAAAGTGCCCTCTGGAAGATACTTGTTGCTCACAAAAGGGAAGCATGGAAACTTCACCCCCAAAATGCACAAAGTCTTTAGAGGGCCAGAACCAAATTCAGTAGACTGCAGTCCACCACAAGGAAAGTTCTGCCCAGTCACAGAATGTCGATGAGGAATGTATTTGCAACACTCAGTTTATCCTCTCATCTAGATTAATGAGAGGGTCTTGCAACTAACGGCTTCCTGAGAAGGGTGCAAGATTCCACATTTTACTCACTCCCATCAATGAAGTCATTCTTCCTAGTTTGGCACTGGGATCGGGGTGAAATGGAGGAGTTTTTTCCTAAACCCTCCCAATGAAAAAGAAGAGGGATGAATTTTGCCTTAACATTAAAGATAAAATAAACATCAAAGACTGTAAGGGCAATTGCTATGTAATGGTGCAATATAATGATTCACATTTAAATTTCTTTGCTATTTCAACTTAATAATATATATATATAAAATAAAAATATTTTTATAAAATAAAATAACCTGTAATTGACTACTTCATCTATGCAACTGACACAAGGATTCCCATAAAAGTTGTCTTAGCTCATGCCCCATCTACAAACAAATGATTCATGTATTTAATTTTGTAATGGAGATCAAGATATTATCAGGCTTCTCCTGCTGGGATATAAAGGTTTCGATGTTTTAAAATTAAGGGCAACTAATGACACAGTAGAAAAGCACGTAAGATAAATTCTTTATTTGCTCTGTTTACACTTATATTTCTAAACCTAATTTTTAAAACCACCAAATTACCTCTATTACAGACCTTTTCAATCTGATAAATGGTATTCTCCAGTGTTATACCAAAGCCTCCAAACCAAGGTGGATGATAATTTCCAAGTGGTAATAATGTTGGTGATAATATAGGCTTTAATTTGATAAATAATTAGCCTTGCATTCACAAATAGATAATATAGCTCCACATTAAAAAGAAAATTGCTTTTTTTAATCTACTGTGGATATTAGTGATATTTCTTTCATCATATACAACAATGCTCAAATCGTTTACTTTATTATTCCTTTGAAAGAGGGAGTCTAAATTATTGAAAAATTCTTTAACTGAGATTTTGCATATCTAGCTAATGATTCTAAATTGAAACCATTTTTCTGCAGGTTAAGGTGAGGAGTTCTTTTAAAAATCAGCCTCCTTTATACTCTCTGGCATGCTTCATAACCTGGCTCCTGCCCACCTTTCCAGTTTCATCTTACATTTCTGTCTCTTGTGTTTCCTGCATTTCCATTTTAGGTTACTCAGAGAAGTAATGCTCCTTACCATTGTGAGGTCTGTGCACACATTCCTTCCTCTACCAGAAACAATTGCTTCCACCCCAAGCCCTTCACTGGTGTAGGTGAAGTCTTCTATTTTGTAGACAACTGGTCTTGGGTTTGTGTCTATATTACATACATATCAGTTTGTGGAATTATTTATCAGTCTCACAATTCTAAAACATTTATGAAAAAATGGATCTTTTCTGTTTAGCTTCTTATCATTGACTCAGCATCTAACATAGTACTTGACACACATAACAGAGGCTCAATTAGTACTTGTTGAATGAATATACAGCTTAATTTTTGGAAAAAGGATCAACAGTCTGGCATCTTCCTAGGTTGAAAGCTAATCAACACCATGCTAGACATACCAGACTTAACACACACACACAAATGAACAAGCTATAAATTGATATCTATGAAGTCCTGTGAAGTAATAGATCATGTGCATTCAGCTTTGCCTTCCCTGATAAATGTTATCTTCGTGTAATGATGTAAATTTGGGAAGGGGAACATGGGGTCAGGATTCTAAGTATCCTATTTCAAGTGGCACACTAGTAGAATTAGCTGTTCTGCAGGTCATTAACTTCTGTAATAATGTCTACAATAAGACAAAATGTAAAGTTGAAATAGGGAGAGAAGAATCTATTTACATACTTGATGATTCTCTGAGTACTCTAATGACTCCAAGAAACTCTTAATGCAAATTCAACAGAAAACCCCTAGGGGGGACAAAAAGATATTCTGCCCTCAACAACTATCCAACCAACCCTGTAGTTTCTGAAGCCTCTCAACAAATAGCAAAGTTTGTCAACCCTTGATCTATCATTTTTGGTAAGCCTGCCTCCTCATGCAACAGCAGAAAGCATGGAAAACCTTCATTAAGCTCACATAGCCTACACACACACATACAAACTTCTATCTGTTGTGTTAAGATAGTTGTCAAATTCCCCTGTAGCTCTTTTCTCCTGCCACAAAATGAGATTAACATCTACTAACCTTGAAGGAACATTACTAATGTAAAATGAATCCAAAGAACTGAGAAAGTGTATACGTGTATTATTATAGAAATGTCTAAAATGATTAAGAAGTAATTCATTTCAGCTTCATGAATACTTGCAGCCACCCAACATCAGGAAAAAGTTAGCAAAAATAAAATACTTCTTGACATTCTCAGAAAATAGAGGGGAGGAATATACATTTAGAAGAAATAAAGTGTCACCAAGACAAACATAAAGCAAACGATTTAGAATACAATTCCTGAAACTTAAAAACAAACCCTTTAGCCGGGCTCGGTGGCTCAGCCTGTAATCCCGCGCCTTTGGGAGGCTGAGGTGAGTGGATTGCCTGAGCCCACGGGTTCGAGATCCGCCTGGGCAACTTGGCGAGACCTCATCTCTACAATAAATCAAAATGAGCCGGGCGTGGTAGCGCGCGCTTGTAGTTCCAGCTACTTGGAAGGCTGAGGCGGAAGGATCGCCAGAGCCCAGCAGGTGAGGCTGCGGTGGCCAGGAGCAGCCACTGCACTCCAGTCTGGGCGACAATGAGACTCCAACTCAAAAAAAAACCAAAAAAACCCTTTGTATGCCTCAGTAACAATGATGATGGACTAATAATAGAGTCAGTAATCAAAGAATGTGAGTACTAAGCAAGATGTTTACAAATGATGTCTCATATTAGTGGAGCCGTGACTTAATCTGGAGTAGAATGCTTCGCCTTACAGGAAAATCAATTTCATGTCTCATCAAGACTATTATTGTCTCCTCTTTTTATTCTTAGCTTTATTTATTGTAAACATTGCAAAAATAAAGCAGCTCACTATTCAATTTTGTTTGCATTTTTCTTTGGTGCATTTGTTGTGCCTTCCTGGCTAATACATCGTTTAGTTCAAACTTTCACATTCACATCACTTTGAAGAATGTATGCTTTTTCAAATACACAGTATTGGTCTCTTGGGTATCTGAATTGAATACTTTGACAATATTGAAAAATTTAGTAAAAGAAAAGAGGAACAAAGAAATAAACAATTCAACAGTCACAGTTGAAAATCTTTGTAGCAAAGATTCAATAATTGATGGAACCACTACATTAAAAAAAAAGTCAGCTGGGTATGGTGGTTCACCCCGGAATCCCAGTGCTTTGGGATGCTAAAGCAGGAGGACTGCTTGAGCCAGGGAGTGCAAGACCAGCCTGGGCAACATAGTGAGACCTACAAAAAAAAAAAAAAAATCAAAAAATTAGCAATTAGCTGTGCCTGTAGTCCCAGCTACTTAGGAGACTAAGACAGAAAGCTTTCCTGAGCCCAGAAGATCAAGGCTACAGTAAGCTATGATCATGCCACTGTACTCCAGCCTGGGTGACAGAGTGAGCCTGACTAAAAAAAAGAAAAAAATTAGTAAAAATAAAGTGTCACCAAGACAAACATAAAGCAAAAGATTTAGAATACAATTCCTTTGCATACCTCAGTAACAGTAATGATGGAATAATAATAGAGTCAGTACTCAAAGAATATGAGTGCTAAGCAAGTACTTGAACAACACTATCAACCAATTCAAACTGATTTAAGTAGACATTCTATTCAATAACTGTAGAATGCAGTCTTTTCAAGTTCACATCGAACATTGTCCAGGATGAGACCAGATAGTAAGTCATAAAACAAATCTCAGTGAACTTGAAAAGATTGAAATCATGCAAAGTATATTTTCAAACACAATAGAATAAATTTAAAAATCAAGAGCCAAAAGAAACCTGGGAAATCCTTAAATATTTGGAGATTAAATAATATACTTCTAATTTTTAAAAATTCATGAATCTAAAAGTTAGTTCTTTGAAAAATCAACAAAATTGGCAAACCTCTAACTAGACTAGCCATTCATGTCATAGAAGATATCACGAGGTAAATTAGGAAATGTTTTTTATATTGAATGAAAACAAATAGAAAAATCCAAAACTTATCAAAATTTATAACATGCAGCTAAGCAGTGCTTAGAAAGGTATTTATAGCTTTGAAGGCATAGATCAGAAAAGAAGAAAGTTCTTAAATCAATAACTATACTTCTATTTTAAATGATTAGTAAAAGAAAGTAAACTAAACTCAAAGCTAGCAGAAGAATAGAAATAGCAAAGATTAGACAAGAAATTGATTCATTAGAAAGCAAAAACAATGGGAATAAAGTAATGAAACATTGGAAAATCTTTAATCGCATTAGCCAAAAGAAAAAGAGTGAAAACAGAAGTTACAAAATTCAGAATGAAAGAAGAGAGAACTTTAGCAATACTACAGAAATCAAAAGATTATAAAGGAATTTATAAATACCCTGCCGAAAAATGAGATGAAATAGACAAATTCCTAGAAATAATGAGTAAAATATTTAAATAGACATAACACAAAAAATAGATAAACAAATGACCACTATACATATAGAAATATGTTTAATACCATTAGTCATTAAGGAAATACAGATTAAAACCACAATGAGGTACCACTCCATTGCCATTAGAAGAGATAGAATTAATAAGAAAGATATTTCAAAGTGTAGGCCAAGATGTGGAGGAATTGCAATCCTCATTTATTGCTGGTGGGAAGGTAAATGATATAGCCTTTTTACAAAACAGTTTTTTATGAAGTTGAAAATAAATTTACCACATGACTCAGCAATTCCATTTCTTGGAACTCACTGAAGAGAAATTTTAAAAATATATATTCACACAAATATTTGTAAGTGACTGTTCTTAGCAGTATCATTCATAACAGCCAGAAACTGAAATTCATCTGAACGTTCATTAAATGGTGAATGAATAAATAAAACGTGGTATAGCCATACAATGGAACACTATTGAGCAGAACAAAGGAATGAAGAGCTTATATGTGCTATGGCATTTTTAGCCTCAAAGACATTTTATGCCAATTGAAAGAAACCTAATTCAAAAGACTACTTATTGTATGATTTTATACAGAAAAGGTAAATTTACAAAAAGAGAAAGCAGGTCAATGGTGTTCTACAGCTGGAATAGAGAATTATCTTCAAATAGGCAGGAGATAACATTTTTGGAGTTCTAGAAATGTTCTAAAATTAGAGTGTAGTGATGGTTGCACAACTATAAATTTACTAAAGAACAATCATTGATATGAATTGCATGCTTACAATGGGTAAATTTTATGGTATGTAAATTACACCCCAACAAAGCTGCGGTTTTTTAATGGTTGATAAGTTATACAAAAGGAAAATACATACATCTCTGTTCAGATGAAAATGCCTGACTGCTTACAAAAAGGGAAATGCAAACTAAAAGTATGAGTTACAGTTTTTACAACTCATGTTTGCTAAGATTAAAAAATTTGTAACATTACTAATTGATGTGATATAGGCAATAGGCATCCTTATTAATGTCTGGGAGAAATATATTTTGGCATTTTCTCTTTAAGAAGTAATTTGACTTCATCTATCAAAAATTAAAATTACATGTTTCTTCCCACCTCCAGGCTTTATTGAAGTGCATGTCTCTTGATTCAGTAATTACATTACTACTCCCACTGATGCTAAGTGATAAAGTTGCATTATATTTGCAACAACCAAAATTTGCAAACAATCTAAAAGGTCATCAACAGAAGACTTAGGCAGATTATAATATAACCAGAGATTAGAATCTGATGCATATGTTAAAAAAATACAGCTCTAAAGGTATCTTTATTCAGATGATATGATCTTATATGTAGGAAACCCTAAATACTACACACACACAAAAACGCACACACTTCTGTTAGAACTAATAAATGAATTCAGCAAAGTAGTAGGATACAAAATCAATTTAAACAATTAGCTGTGTTTCTATAACAATAAACAATCTGAAAAGAAAATTACAAAAACTCATTGTATTTCTAATAATATCAAAAAATAAATAAAATACTAAGGAATAAAAAATGAAATACCAGGAAGGTAAAAGACTTGTACAACAAAAACTACAAAACATTGCTGAAGGAAATTTTAAAAGACAGATAAGTAGAAATACATACAATTGTCCATAAACTGGAAGAATTAATGTTGTTAAAATGTTATACTACCCAAAACGATCAATGCAATGTAGGATTAATGCAGTGTCTATCAAATTTCCAATGGCATTTTCTGCAACAACAACAAAAAACTCCATTCTAAAATTTATATGGAATCTCAGGCAACCCCAAATAGCCAAAACAATCTTGTAAAAGAAGAGGAATATTAATAATGGAAGAAGCTACCTAAGTGTGGTGGAAGGGGTACATGGGAAATCTCTTGTATCTTTCCCACAGTTTTGCTGTGAACCTAAAACTGCTCTAAAAAATAAAGTTTATTTTTAAAATAGTCACAAACAACAAAGCTGGAAGATTCATTCTTCTTGATTTCAAGTTTTACTATAAACTTACTACAAAGCTATACTAACCAAAACAGTGTGGTACTGGCATAAAGACACAAAAAAATCAATAACGTAGAATGGAGAACCCAGAAGCATACCCTAACATATATGGCCAAATGATTTTTGACAAGAGTGCCATCATTCAGTGTGAAAAGGATAGTCTTTTCAACAAATGGTGCTGAGAAGACTGGATATTCACATGCAGAAGAATAATACCATACAAAACTTACCTAATGTCATACAAAAATTAACTCAGAATGGATCTAAGTCCTGAAATCATAGAAATCTTAGAAAGAAGTCATTTGTCAATGATTTATCGAATTTGACATCAAATTTGACAGGAACAAAAGGAAAAATAAACAAATTGAACTTCACGAAATTAAGAACGTTTGTGCATCATAAGACACAGCAACAGAGTATAAAAGGAAACCCACCTTTTAGGAAATCACACTGAAGAATTATTTATCTGATAAATGATTAATAGACAAAATATATAAAGAAGTCTTAACATTTAACAACATAAAAACAAATAACTCAACATAAAAATGACATTTCTCCAGAAAAGATACACAAATGGCCACATAAAAAGACGCTCAACTTCACTATTCATTGGGGAAATGCAAGTTAAAGCTACAGTGAGATACTACCTCACCCTTGTTAGGATGGCTACTGTCAAAAAGAAAAGAAAAAAAGTACTGGTGAGGATGTGGAACAATGGGATTCCTTCTACAATGTTGGTGGGAATATAAAATGATACAGCAGCTGTGGAAAACAGTGTGGCTATTCCTCAAAACATACTATGTGATGCAGCATTCCACTTCGGGGTATATACCCCCCAAAATTGAAGGCAGAACCTCCAAGAGACATTTGCACTCCCATGTGCACAGTATCTTCATTTACAATAGCTACAATGTGCAAACAACACAAGTGTCCTTCAACAAATGAATGAATACATGAATGTGGTATATACTTACAACCAAATATTATTGAGCCTGAATAAGAAGGAAATCGTGACATAAGCTTGCAACATGGATGAACCTCGAAGACATTGTCCTCAGTGAAATAAGTCAGACACAAAAAGACAAAGACTTCATGATTCCACTTATGAGATACTTAGAGTAGTCAAAATCATAGAGACAGATAGAAAGTAAAATGGTGGTTACCAGAGGTTTAGGGGAGGAGAAAAGAGGGAGTTTTTAAAAATGGGTATAGAGTTTCTTGCTTGTCACTACAGCAGTAACTACAAGTTCAGCTTTAGAATATTTTATTTGAAATAAGTTTCTATTTAATTACCAAAAAAGCTATTTAATTTGAAGTGGGTTATTTGCATAGTAAAAACTATTTTAAACAATCAAGCACAGCATTTTAAAGTAGATGCTTTCTTTTTTAAATTGAGGGTTAATTTTCCTATAATCTATGGCTTTAAAAATCAGTCTTTCAGAATATTATTTGAGAATACTGGAAGTATAGAGGGTAATTATACTAAAAAGGAGTCTTTGACACACACTTTGAGAGAAGGAATCATTTATTTATGGACCAATAGAATAAATGCTAATGCAGCATATTTAGAACAAGGATTTCCCCTGGATAATCTTATATAGACACATGTTTCTTTTCAAACCTCATTACACATACATGTTTTTTGGTCTGGTAAGACTTTTGTGATTACTCTTCTTTTTTTAAAAGATGTGGGATACAATACATGGTTAGGTACATACATGGTCACTGTAGCACTTGGATGGATTCAGAGTCCATCATACTCAATGATCTATCAGAACAAAGACCACTGCACTCCAGTCTGGGTGACAGAGTGAGACTCCAACTCAAAAAAAAAAAAAAAGAACAAAGAACTGAGTACTACATGTTATAGTCACCATTCCTTTCCTGTCCAAGATTTTTGACATTGATGTCAAAGCTGTAGCCCTGCTGTGAACTTTGTTATGTTTCCTTGAATTCAAAATTTCTGAACATCCAATCACAATGTCAGCAAGCTGAAGAGTATCATGGAAAATAAAATGCTGAAAACTCACAGAGAGTAGGGAGGAAGAAAAACGGAGGCCACCATCACATCAAGGGGCCTTTTCCACCTCAAGAGTTCTCCATCGTGTCTTCAAAATCTCTAACTATTGGCTCTAGGCCCCATATGTTTGTCTTTTCTAAATCCTGTCAAATTTACTTGGAATTTTTTCACTAGTCACTTAACAAAAATGAGTCACAGAACTATGTCAAGGAAAAGGATAGATAATAATCAGAAAGAATGAGTCTACTTAGCATTAAAGATGGGAAGACAGATAACTCATAGTCCCAACTTGCCAGGATCTCAGAGTTCAATACAGGAAAGAAACATGTATGCAGATAATTATAAAAAGAGTGTCATTTGGTCAGCAACAGAAGTGTGTACAAGGTATACAAGGGGATGATTAACTCTTTAGTGGAGGGTAGATATTTTCACAAGGATGGTGATGTGTGAATAGGTTTGAAAAGATGAGCAGAAATGTGTTAGGAGTTCAATGCAGAAAAGCACTCCTGGAAGCAAGCAAGGATCTATGAACCAGTATGGCATGACAAGGACAATTCCAAGCGGTGAGGTGTGGATGGAAAACAAATATGAGGTGCACAAGTTGCAATGGCAGGGATGGGAGGGGGAAGTTAATGTCTACCATCCCAGTTTCTCCTAGCTTCCCTATGAACATGTCATAGAGCCATGAGAAAATTCAGATGCTACGAACATTACTTGCAGTGTTGTTTGGAGTGGCAAAAGTGTAGAGACAACCTAGATATTTGCCATTTGGGATCTGATTAAATAAATCATGATATTGTCATAAAACAACAACAGTATGCAATTGTTTTTTTTAAAAATAAGATAGTGTTATATGGCTAAATTGGACCCCACTCTAATATGTAATATTTGTTGAAAAACAAAACAAAACAAAGTACTGGTCATGCTGCCTTTTGCGTGGGATTTTTTTTTTTTTTTTTGAGTTGGAGTCTCACTCTGTCACCCAGACTGGAGTGCCGTGGCCGCTCCCAGCCACCGCAGCCTCAACCTGCTGGGCTCCGGTGATCCTTCCGCCTCAGCCTTCCAAGTAGCTGGAACTACAGGCACGCACTACCATGCCCGACTAATTTTTTATTTATTGTAGAGATGAGGTATCACCAGGTTGCCCAGGCGGGTCTCGAACCCACGGGCTCAGGCAATCCACTCACCTCAGACTCCCAAAGGCACGGGATTACAGGCTGAACCACGGAGCCCGGCTATTGTGTGGGATTTTTAAATGATATATACACATTACCAGGTATGACCTATTAAGCACATAATGATATCTGTTTCTAAAAAGCAGACAGCTCAGGAACTCATTTTCTATTCTCACTCCTTTTCTTTCCTCTGCAAAAATGAGCAAGAAAATACTAATTAAGACAGTGGGAAAATCAGATACAGTGGTTAAGAATGAGAATTTATAGTCAATTGTAGTCAATTGTAGATTGTCCCACATAACTAAATATAGTCAACAACTCTGCATATAATATAATGAGTATTTTTCCATCAGCACATTGCTGTGTTTATTAACAACTAAAATCTTACTTTTATTTCTTCTGGGCACATGCAGGATTTTAGTGATGTTGAGGTAAGAGGTGGACAATGGAGACTATCGAGTTAGAGGACTGTGTGTCTCCTGGAACATGGGGACTTTGTCTTCTAGGTACATTACAATGGTCTGGCATCAGGGCAGCAAGTAGTTCTATTTAACAATAACTTGAAGCTAAATAATGTGAATGTTTTTGTAGATGCTGCACGACGCTAAACAGTTGTAAGATGTGATTGTGTTACCGCTATGTCTGTCTTAGCTAGCGTCATTTTGAATTTGATGCTAGCAAAACATCCTAATGTTTGGGATCTGTCATGTACTAAAAAGGTTGAGTATCACTACTTAAAATCATCATTCTAGTCCCTAACTCTATAACTTTCAGACATTTTGTCTATGTTAAATTTATCGTGAACATATCCGTACCTGTCCACGGAAATAAGCAAGCTGAATTTAAAGGGGAAAAAAAGATGTTATGGGCACGAAAGCAGCACTTCACATAATTCCCAGGAGTAATTTTCAAGTGCAATGAACCACATTCAATGTCCAGGCAGCTTTATTCTTCTCTGAAAGAATAAATAAAGAAATATACCACGTCTGTTCCACTACACTCCATTTCATAAAACATTTTTATAAATACTAGAAAGAGTTACGGGCCCAAATAACCTAGTAGGTTTCACCTATATGTCTTTGAGTTTAGAGAGTTGGGATTGATTGACATGAGAAGGAGAGACAGTGGTCATACTGCCTTTATCTTGGCCTGACAGTGCTCTTTCTAAGGTTGTCAGAATGCCAGCTGAATCTGTCCTATCTTCAGCAGCAAGCTTCAGATGAATTTCACCAGCCTATAGAAATCCTAGTGCTAATGCCTTCATTCTTTTTGATTAGCCTATCACACATTCCCAGGTTTGAAGGAACACATGGAATGTCTCCTGTTTTGATTCCTTCAAAGATCATTTTCTTTATGTGGACTCTAGCATCCAGAGATAGCTCATTTACCACTCATGAGTCTATTTGCTTTCCTTCTAATGAATTTCTTTTTATACTGTCAGTTCACTCTCTGGACCAATTTCTGCTGAGAACCTTGGCATGAAGAACTAGCTGGCTATTTCTCTGAGATCCAGTTCTTACTCTTGTGAGGTTGGATATGATCTAACCCAGGAAAGGTTAGGACCTTGGTTTGCATGTCCTACATTGAGTTTACCTGTGGAGACAATTCTTTCATACATGTTCAGCCTTGTAGGCCATATAAAGAAATGAAAAACCTTCATACCTTTGAGTTTTCCTTCATTTAATCTTTAAATTGGTCTGGCCCTCCTTTAGCTCACACCAGACTGCTCAGACAGGCAAGCTGCAAATACAAAAAGGGTTTCTAGGTGATTGTGTCTGGTTAAGTTATTTGAAAAGCAACCTCTAAGACAAAGATCAGCATGAAGGATATTTATCATGGAATGTACCAGGGATCAACATCTGCAAAAGGGAAAAAAAGGAAGTTATAGAATTAAGGGCTAGAATGATGATTTTAAACAGTGATACTCAAACTTTTCAGTATGTCATACACCAAACATTACCAAACACTGGACAGAGGTGAAGCTGAACTGTAATTCGGTCCCACCCAAGGGCTCAATTGATTCCATATGGAGTTCTGGAGCTGGGAGGGCCCTTCAAAGTTGTTTGAAGTTGAGGAGAATGAACCTAGATTGGTACACTTGCAGTGGTCAGGTGTAGATAGAAGGATGTCTATCCCCAGAGAGGGATGGAAGCTGTGGAACAACTTTTGACAGCATTCTCAGTAGCTGGAGGGTAAGTCCCTCATTGTTGGAAGATCTGAGGTGCAGTAGTGTTCAACACACTAGCCACTCAGGATCCTTCCTTTCTTCTCCACTTCTCCTTCCAATTTTATTGGTTTCCTAACTCAGTTTCTTCTTCCCGTAGGGTTATAGACTTTCCTACCTGCCTGTGGGAATGCTTGGCAATTCACTCCCATTCCTATTCCACAAGGAATACAAGACCCTAAATTAATACCTGTGAATGACTGGCAGTCTATTCAACACCCTGCCTTGTGGTTTCTTGGACCTTGTCACCCTGGCATAGTTTTAGCTGCGCTCACCAATTCAGCTTTGCCATCTCTTCATCCTTTTCCATTCTTGGGACTATGGAGCATCCTCATGCCAAAGGGAAATTCGGAGTGGATTCTGTAGAGCAGCTAAGTCAAACTTTTGAAGGCAAACTATCTCCTCTCCTGAAGGAAGAATTATTTTAGTCATTCAAAATGGATTACTTCTTTTACTTTGGGGATTAGAGTAAGGAAGGCAGATAATATTCACTTATGAATTTTTAAAGTTTTTGATATACATCTCACACCAGACCTACAATTTTAAAGTTCTGAATATCAAATATTCCAAAAGTGAAGCAGAAGTTAGAGACAATTCTAAAAACCTGAAAGAGAACTTATGGGAGTATGATTAACCAAGAAGATATAATTAACTATAAGCCGAGGCAAAGAATACCTCCAGAAATGTATCCTTCGCTCTGAAAGGTCACCCACTATTCCCTGCTACCATCTACCTCAAATTTACTAAGACAGAATTCAGTGTTTCAGCAAGTATAATTAGCCAGAAAAAATATATATAGCCACAAGAGGATACGGCTACTACAAAAGTCATGCACTACTCAGATGGGGATCTGACCTAGAACTGGAGCTTCACTACCATTATCAAAGCATAACTGCGAGGCCAGGACATGGAACTACCAATATTAAGGCACTTTGGTGTTACACTAAACAATTTAAAACAAGGACACTGTACAGTCAGGGCACATGCAAACACTAATGATTATGATAATAATTTTACATCATCCAAAAAATTGTACAATGATCAGTTATGTGTTTTAATAGAGAAAAAAATAAAATACTTTGGAAAGATCTCCATTTGGGAGAGTCAAAAGAACACAAAATTTAAAACAAGATAAGGCCCTTAAAGGGCAACAGGAAAACCAGGTTACAGAATGAGGCCAGATAAGGTATTGCTAGGTGTGAGCTGAAGAGTGTACAAGCTGCTAAGTAGACAAAGGAGATTCCCAAAGGAAATTCTCTCTGAACCCAGAAAGGGCACAGAGCCCAGTCCTATTGCAGGTAAGATAAAAGGGAACTCGCAAGTAAATTCAAAGTTTGAATTTTTGATCTACAAGCTCTATTCAGAAATGTTTTTGTTTCCGGTAAGACAGAAGTATCTGTACGTCTCTCAGTCCTTGAGTCAACAGGGTGTTGCAAGAGAAGAGAAGAAAATCATGGATGGTCACACACTTCCTAGACAGGAGCTGGCAGCATATTTGGAACATGAAGCAAGCTCCTCGAACTGTTTAAAATTTTGATGGGAAAGGGTGTGATCACAAATAGGGAGTATCCCCACACCTACAACCACATTCCTATGCTCAAATTTACTCTGTTCTCAGAGGTTCTTTCTAAATGTCCTGGGTTATGGCTCCACCACAGAGAAGCCCTGCTTTCCACTTCAAGAAAGGCAAATGGCCCTAAACTACTAGAATTATTACATTCTACAAATGTACTACTTGAGGTTACTTTAATCTGCATGCATTTTCCAGTGCTAGGAAATGCTTCTCCAGAGGGCACGCTGACGCTGGTGACTGCAGGCTATAACAAAGAAAAAGCACTGTTCCACCAACTTCAGGGTCTGCTCTCCATATCCCTCTTGAGTCTATAACCTGGTCTCCATTCACCTCTGTGACCACAGTTTAAGCTGCCATCAGTTTTTGCTGGAGTTAATACTCAATCTCCATCCCCTGGCAAAAGTTCTTTCAGGTCTCCCCAATGGCTTCCACAAAATACAGTCATGTATAGGACATGAGAAGCTTTCCCTTGAGTTTAATTTTTAACTGTTCATTTGCATGTTGATTTACCTGTGAATTTCCCGGGAAAATTGGCCATGCCTTTTTTTTTCATCTCAGTGCCCTAGCTCCTGACAGACTGCATGGTACAAGAAGACCCTAAATTAGTGCCTGTGAATGACTGGCAGTCTATTCAAGGTTCTGTAAACACATGGGCAAGGTATTGAGGATATAATATGATACATTTTAGTATCCAGACAAATATAGTAAGTTACTTAATCTTACTGTGTCTCAGTTTTCTCACCTATAAAATTTCAAGAAATCTACCTACCTCATAGTGTTCTTATGAGGATTTGTTGAGATAATGCGTGTGAAGAGCTTCAGTCATTTCCTGGTGCGTGATATTTACTTAGTCAACGTTCAGTCCGTCTGTTTCTTTTTCTTGGCTTCAGTTTATCGTTGGTAAAATTTAAAAAGTAAAGTGGGTGGTTTCAAAAATTCAAAAAGTACTCATAATGAAAGATCTGAGAACACAATTCAATAACTGATAAAAAGAAAATCAGTGAAAAACAGAGAAGAGTCAAGCACTATGATCAATAGCTTGGCCTGACTGACATACGTAGACTACTGCACCCAACACTTGCAAAATGTACATTCTTTTCAAGTGCATGTGGAAAATTTACCAAATTAGCCTTAAATGTTGAACCACAAAGTGACATTATTTACAGCAGCAGAAAATGAGTGAAATATGACCACGTGCAACAATATAAAATGAGTCACTCAGGCACAAAATGGATTTTAAAAAAAGTCACACATTTATATAAAGCTACAAAATAGGCAAATGTGTTTATGGTATTAGAGGTCAGGACAGAGTTTACTTTGAGAGAAGGAAGCATGAAAGAGGTTTCCAGGATTCCATTTCTTGATCTGGGAAAGGGTTAAATGTGTGTGTTCACTTTGTTAATTCAAAGTATACGCTGATAGTGTGTCCACATAAGTGTGCTAACAACAAATTATTTTAAAATGTGGACTAAGAAGCTCAACTAGAAAGTGGTGGAACTGGGATTTGAATCAAGTCTGCATAACTTCAGCATCCTTAGAGTGTTTCCAAGACCTCTTACTCTTGGTGGACAATGTACTCTCATATTTGTACGTCAACCCTGTAGAGTTTCGGAAGAAAGTTCTTTCCAACTTCTTGGGTTCTCTACCACTGCTTTGGAAGGCATCTGTCTCAAGGGGAGAAGATGGCATCAATTTTGGGCTCCAGTCCCTATAACTCCCTTTCATTCGGAATATTATCTCTTTACAACTTATCTGGGGGAGGATTGATTTGGTCACTGTTTTTTAACTTTCAACAGATTATTTTTTCAATATTTCATCTGGTTGTTCTCAGCTGAAAGATGTCTACAACAAGGTATTCTACCATCACAAGAAGTGAGGGAAAAATTATTTCATCTTTCTAATCTCATTATTTGTTTTATAAATTATTCAACAAATCTTGGTTGGACACCACCTATATTATAGGCATTATTCCAGGAGAGATGAAGTGGACCAAAGACACTGTATTTGCATCAATGAAATAAAAATAATAATTGCATCTCTTGCAAAAAGATTAAATTGGATCATGGATGTAGCATGTACACAATTTGTTTGACACATAGAAAGTGTGAAATATAATCATTATTTGTGCTTTCCATAATTTACACATCTTCACTAGTATTCTGAGTCAAGAAGAGAAAAACTGAACTCCATTTTAATAGTCTTCTGCACACTAGCACAAAAGAAAAAGAAAGAAAAGGAAGATTGTTTTTAATCTGGCAGCACTTGGAGTTCACGAATGATCAAAGCAATATGGCATGACCCAATTCTACTTTTGACAAAAGATCTGGGTAAAATACCTTTGAAAACCCCTTTCCCTACCAACCCCTCAACTCTGCAGAAATCATGGAAGACTGAATTATGTCTCTGGTTCCATTGAGTGTAGAGCTATTTAATGATGATGAATTACAAAACCCAGTGGGGTCATGCCTTGAGCCACCTCCAATTACAAATTACAAACACGTTGCTCTGAGGGGGCGACGCTCTGAGTTGCCTTTATTAGATGTCAGCTTTCCTCCTGCCTTACTTCAGCTTCCCCTGCCCGTGCTTTCTTAGTAGCCAGGCTGACCCCAGGGCACCTTTGTTTTATGTTAAAAAATAACTTTGCAAAGTTGCTGTCTGTGGCCACGTAAACTCTAGGATTATCACGGCTAGAATTCAAAAGGGTTTTCCTTGCCTGCTGTTACACTGGTGAGAAAGCAGCTCTGGGACTTCCCTTCTGTCCACAGCTGCAACATGCTCCCTTGGGGAGACGTGTCAGAGTAGAGGTTTTGCAGGCTAAAAATATATGACCAGGTTTTCAAAATAGCCATCACAAAGCATTTCTTGGCAACCCATTTTGTCCAACTGATTCACTGAGAAAAAAGCATGTGCTTTTGCCATTCTCCCCGACTCCTCTTGCACTCACACATCCAGTTCTTTCTATCAAATTCCTGAGATCTGAAATACGCTACCAGCATAATAATTCTGTAGGGACACCTTGAGAGGTTGCCCACCAGACATTAGCAAGCAGTTTTCCAAAATTATATACTACAAATACTCTAGACAGAACATCAAATTTGCATTCACTTCCCCTACTCTTGTAAATGGTCTCCTTTCAACCAGCATCCATTACTCACCATGGAGCCAAAACTACATAATTATGGTCTGATGCATCTCCAGAGAAAGATTTCCATGAAGAGAAAAAAAACTGAAATATAAAGAAAGACTGAAAAAGCTGAAGTTTCTTTAGCCCATGCAAAATACTTCCTGCTATTACAAAATGGCGACGCATTTGCTGTGCTAAAAGTAGTTATTTGGGAAGATGAATGCTACTTGTCATGATCCAATTCAAGAGATAGCAGAATAGATTATGTTTAGGATAGGCTTGAAGAATACATACATCAGGATTCTATTCGTTGAAAGTGCCCTAACTTAAAGTGGCTTGAGCAACGAAAGATAACCTATTGGAATAGTACCTAAAAATTTCAGGAGCTCAAACGTCATCAGGACTCAGTTTCTCTCCACTGCGGGACTCTGCCTTCCTGCATGATGGCTCCTCCTCACTATGGTGGCAAAATGCCCACCACTGCATGTCTACCTCCTATCAACTCAGAAACCAACTCTAACAAGAAAAAAACTTCTCTTTCTCAACAGTCCTAGAAAAAAAAAATCTCACAATTGAGTCTCTTTGGACCAGTGTGGGTCATGTGTTCATCTCTGACTCAGAGTTAGGGAATCAAGCAGGCGTGGGGCCACTGAGTGATCAGGTCTGAATTATGTGCCCACTGCTAGACTTGGGTGCAAAGAATGGGTCAGTTTCACCCAAAGTACCGGCATTAATATTGGGGACAGAAGGGTTTCCTAAAATACTCAACATAATATTGATTGGATGGAGTAGTAGACACTGAAAAGGCCAAGCGGTACAAGTTAGCAGCCCATGCCTGGAAAAACTAGGACACTGAACCAGACACCAAAGCAAGGGTTCCTGTACCATTGTAAATATAGAGACCCATGCTGGCCTCGGGTTATAAGCTGCTCAGCTAGGATGCTATTTATAAATATTTTCTCTGAAACTTTCTTTCCCGGATCTGTGAGTACTTATTAAACATGAAGAGGTTTATGCATTCAAAGAGCAATGTTTAATCTTTCCCCCTGCCTGGTTCTATTTGCATACATCGGCTTTCATTCTGCCCTTTCTGAAGATCCTCGAGGGTAAATCCAGGCTTGAAACAGCTCCTTCCAACTGGATTACAGACATTTTCTATTTTCTGCTTGCTGACTAGCACTGACCTGTGGACCGCAGAGGCCAGGCTGGGGACAGGGAAGGGAGACTTGAGACATTGTGCGCTGGTCGTGGTAAGAGAAGTTTTCTTCCTGACTCAGCTCGTGAACAGTTTATGTCCAGAAACAGGATTACCTCCCTTAATAACATTTGTAAGTTCTGTTCTTCCTGATGGGACCACAGGTACTATTTTTATTCGTTTAAATGTTCATTCCTTTTCTGAATCTTCCTGTTTCTCTCCAGATCTTGTCACATAGGTCTTGAATAACATGTTTATGTGGAATATGAGAAGACCAGCCACCACGTATCTGTTATAAACATGCAGCCTTTTAAGCTCATGGTGTGAGAAAATGCAGGAGCCCTCATGGAAAAGAGATGAGTCTAGTCAGCTCTCATAAGTTGAAGACTGTTTTTCATAGAGTGGAAGTTCCTTAAGGACAACAACTTTTGTTTGTTTGAGGCAGCTGCAGTCTTATACAGCGGCCAAGCCTTATAATGACAGCAGTCTAAACCAGGAGTCACTAACCAAAGTGCATTGTCTGCTCTGGAGAGCAGAATCTTAGATTCCCTGTGGAGAGCAAGATCAATATCTGTGAAAAGGTTGGAAACAGAATCCTTAAATGTATGCATCTCTAAATGATGAAAACAGAGTTATTCATGATCCTGATACCAGTTCAGGTAACACCTCATTAGCTACCCACTAACAACCTGGAGCTTTATTGTGACAATTTCCTGGTCTGGGATCCTCTTCCACATATCAAATAAAGCCTCATCTTGTTTTATTCTGTAAAGTGTCACATGGAAAGACTTCAGATTTGTGGAACCACCCAAACCCAGTTTGGAATCTTTGTTCTGCTCTTACAAGTGTGACCTGTAGCTCATTTCATATCCATTTGTTCATCTCTGAAATGTGGGCCTACCTCTCAGACAGCATTATGCTGAAGTTTACCAAGGAGGCACACGGAATATTCGACCCAGAGTAGGTAGGAGCTCTACCAATGGTGGCTGTTGTATTGTTGCAGAGTCTTTGCTGATTATTTGAAAATAATGCCTAGTTTCTGCATCTGCCACCATATCACATTCCCTTTCAATATAATCTTTATAGAGGCTTTGCCTCTCCAGTCCTTAAAACAAAATGTTGACTGCCTGCTTTATTTGCTAACCCACAGATAACTGGAACCTCTAATCCTGCAGCCTCTCCCAGCAGAGCACTCTCCCATGCCCATGTCAGCTCCCTACTTTGGTCATTATAGTGTTGCTCCCTGGGTAACACCACTAAGCATTTGTAGGCAAAGCATGCCAGAGACTCGACAAAGTAACCATTTCATGTCCAATATGGTGTTAGCTGTGTGATTGCTTAAAAAATCAAACAGCACTATTAAAAAGTGAGCAAAAGATATAAATAGACACTTCTCAAAAGAAGACATAAGAGCAGCCAACAGATACATGAAAAATTACTCAGCCTCACTAGTCACTAAATAAATGCAAATATAAACCACACTGAGATACCACCTAACTCCAGTCAGGTGGCCATCATCAATAACTCCAAACACAGATGCTGGAGAGGATGCAGGTTGCGGGGAAGAAAACACTGCTACATTGTTGGTGGAAGTGTAAACTAGTACAACCTCTATGGAAAACAGTGTGGCAATCCCTAAAAGATCTAAAAATCCACCTTCTATACAACCCAGCCATTGCGCTTCTGGGAATATATCTGGAGGAACTCAAATCATTCTACAAAAGAGATACCTGAGCAGCATGTTTATTGCAGCACTATTCACAAAAGCAAAAACATGGAACCAACCATGCTGTCTAACGAAAATAGACTGAATACAAAAAAATGTGGAACACATATGCGATAGAATATTACACAGCCATAAAGGACAAAATTATGTACTTCACAGCAACTTGGATGGATTCAGAGTCTATGATACTCTGTGATCTATCACAGAAACAAAGAACTAAGTACCATATGTTCTCACTCATAAGAAGACCCTAAATAATATATCATAATACAAGAAAGGGACTGGCAGTAGTGGGAAACTGTCAGAGAAGAAGAGCACACACTTCATCAATAAGGGTACCTGATCTCTAACCAGGTTAAGTGGGGACCAAAGTGAGACCCAAACTTTACCTGTACAATGACCTAACCCTGAATTGTAACCCACATCTTTAATATACCTAACCCTGAATTGTAACCCACATCTTTAAAATAAAAATAAATTAATTAGTTTTTTTAAAATGAGCAACACATATTTGTACGTGTAGCATAGCACTGTAGTATATAGTATACAATAGTGCATAGCATTTATATGTGTGTGTGTGTACCATACAATAACATATAGTACTATATAGTACATCGTATATACGGTATGTATAGTACATAGTATATAAACATATAGTGCATATACTATATACTAGTATATGTATAGTACATAGAATATAGTATAGTACTACAATGCTACACTGCATTTATCAGGGATAGAACAGATGCTTTTCTAAGTAAGGGCAGTCTCCTCTAGGAAATGAGCTCTATTTGAAACAGAACATAACTCACTACTGAACAAAACATATTTTCCAAGACCTCTTCACCCCATTTCCTTTTTCTTACTTTGTTACTCCCCAGCTCACTTGTTAAGAAAATACTATTTGCTGCCCAAAATAAATAGTTAGCTCACAAATACATCACCAGTAAAAGGGACCTAAACAAAGCTATGATTCCTTGGGGGCTATTTTCATATTCCCTTTATACATACTCAGAATTGTTAGCATCTAAGTATGTGGTGTGTTTTCATGGGTAGCCAGTCTCATCTTGCATGTGTTTACTCAACTCTAAGCTCACCCCTCCAGGCCTTCTCTTCTGTCACATACCTCATCTTAGGATATTTCTAAGCAATCCATTTATTTAACAAGCATCTACTGAGTGTTTCTTGCAGGTAAGTTTCTATGCTAGAGTTAAGGACATACATATAAATAAGCCATTGCTAGAACACAGCACAGAATACAGAGGCTGATATAGTAAATGCTGGTGCTATAAGCCATGCAGCATAAAAACAGCATTTCTAATCCGAATTGACCCGTAGGCTCCTTCTTCTTGGCTCTAATGGTGCTGCCACAGCGGGATAAACGTGGGGAGCACGATCTCAGCTGCAATGCTCCAAACAAACATGACCCTAATGGCAAAGGATCCCAATCCTTGTCGGAGAGCTGGCTAAGAAAACTGGGGAGCATGTTCTCAGGGATTTGGCCACTAGATGAATTAAAAAAACATCCCACAGATTCAAAGCATTGATTACATATTTCTTCACTCATCTAGAGTTTAGTTTCAAGGCTGTCACAAATGATTGTTCATATGTGAAAGGGATTTGTGACTACTGCGTACATGATCTCTGCTGGAGAGGTCTCTAAAATGGGAGATGGAGAGTGAGTGTTGAAAATAACCCATGTTTGACTTTTACTGACCATTCTCTTCCACACTTTGACTTCACATCATAAACATCACTGATCTTAAAAAGGTTATTTTGTTTTTTATTATTGGTTTTTTAAAGTCATAGCCATTTGTTTTCTACTTCCTTGCTTTGAAATAACAACTTGGAGTATATTTAGTAAGAGTTGAATTAAATTGATGGAGGAATTGGGACAACGAGATGTTTTTGGAAATTGCCTGTTTAGGAATCATTTGGTGAGCTAGGAGTATAAGAAACTCTGAGGTTAATTCACATAATGTCATGATCTTTAAATTGATAAAGTTGAACCTTACCTCCACCAGAACTATTTTCATGAACAGTATAAATTTCAGTTAACATAATTAAGGGCTTAAAGCTATCTATTTTCTAGAGTGCTTGATGAGGGTGTTCAACCTTCCAGGTCTAATCAGAACTTGGGTTGCAGGTACCAACAGGATTTATATAAACCAAAAATTCTTCCTGCATACCAACCAATATTTGCCTCTTTTATATCTGTTGTAAAATTGAAATAAATATGGCACCACTTTGCCTCTATTCAACTCCAAGACACTCTATGTGTCACTCACCCACCCCAAACATTGTCACATGGCCAAGTGAAGTCTAAAAGTGAGTTTTGAATGTGTCAGTCCACTATTAAAAAGCTTTAGTAACTCATCATTTTTGTTTGGTTTTCCCCAGAAACAGATGAAAAGTGAGGACCAAGTGCACAGTTTAACTAGAACATGCAGGTTACACCAGCAGGGTAGGGTAGGAAAGTGATAGGGTGAGGAGAAGGTAGCCAATAAGAATACATTATAGAGTCACCTGCCACAGGGAGCTGGAGCTTTATCTCATGCAGAAATGTTGGGAAATGGTGTAAAAGTCACACTGCAGAACTTCCCCCCCCTAAATTTTATGGGTTGAGTTGTGTTATCCCAAAACACGTGAATCTTAACCCCCAGTACCGCAGCATGTGACCTGATTTGGAAGTACAGTCATCGGAGGCATAACTAGTCAAGATGTGGTCATACGGGAGCGGGGAAGGTTTTAATCCAATACGACTGCTGTAATTACAAGAAGACAATGTAAAGATACAAAGAAAAAATGCCATGTGAAGTTGAAGGCAGAGAGATTGAAGTTATGCAACTAATTTGGTTATGCAGCAAAGGACTGACAACCGCCACCAGAAGCTAGAAAGAGGCAAGGAAGGATTCCACCCAGAGTCTAACAGCCCTGGATAGCCCTGCTGAAACCTTGATTTGGGACTTCTATCCTCCAGAATTGTGAGACAATAAATTTTTGCTGTTTTAAGGCCCCACATTTGTCATATTTGTTAAGGAAGTCTTAGGAAACTAATTCACTGAGTGAGGTTATTGACACACTACTTTTCCATCAGTCATTGAATAATGTTCCCTGGGTAAGAGAGTTTAAGTCTTCAGTACTTTGTGATGGTTTTGCATAGGCAGAGCAGATTTTCAGGGTTCCAGAAAAGTCTTCAGGCATACAGTGCTGATACTGGCAACTGGAAGTCAATGAAGCATACTGAAATTGTCTAAGGGATATAGGCTGAGTACTAATCATCCGTTCCACTTTTTTATTGTCTGCAAGATAAAGTCTAATTCTTTAAGCTGGAATTCTAAACTGTCCACAACTGAGTTCCCATCTGCATTTCCTAGTGTTTCACACAGTGTCCCTCTACTCCATTCCTCTGAATCATACAAATTAACTTTTTTCTTTTAACTTCCTAAACACATATCGGGGATTTCTTGTCTTAGTGCCTTGACACAGTTCTTTTTTCTCTTCTAAGTTTACCTTCACCCTCCATTGAGTGTATCCAAACTCACCCTCTGAGACCCAAATCAATTGCACTTCCTCCATTAAAGGCTTAACAGACTGCATTCATTCCCTTCTCTGAATTTTTAATTCATTTCTCTACTGACTATATTTCTTGCTAAATCATTCTACCGACTGGCATTGCTGTGATCTTTATTACGTGCATTTTTTTCCCAACTACATCAGCGTCCTGGGAACAGAAATGAGCTCTTTGCCTTTCTTTCCAGGATCTACCTTGCTCAAATCTGGTGCTCAATAGAAAGCTGACCACTAATAACTAAATCTTATGAGAGCACTCAGAGAGCGAGAGTTGGATAAATATCACCTATAAAAGTTTATTTCAACCCTGAATAGTACCCCACATCTTTAAAATTTAAAAAAAAATTTTTTTTTAAGTTTACTTCATATACCTCTATCAAGGATTGGACCACTACACATTGTACATGGCAATCCATTCACTCAACAAACATTTATACAATCTTTAACACTTTTTAGGAGTGGGGAATATAGCAATGACCACGACAGATAAAGACCTTGTTCTTATAGTTCTTATAGGTCTGATATCTAAGAATCATCTATTGCTTTTTAAAAATTTTTTAATTTTTATTTTTAAATTTGTGGGGTACAATTCAGGGTTAGGTATACAAATGTTCATTATGCAGGTACCCTTCTTGATGAGGTGTGCCCCCCGCCCCCGGCAGTTTCCCACTACTGCAAATCCTACCCCCGCTCTCCCCTGGCAGTTTCCCACTACTGCCAATCCCTTTCTTATAGTATTACGATCACTGTTTAAGGTCTGCTTATGAGTTCCTCCAGGTATATTCCCAGTAGAGGGATTGTGGGATCATATGGGAGGTCGATTTTTTAGATCTTTTAGGAATCGCCACACTGTTTTCCACCCAGGTTGTACTAGTTTACCTCCCACCAATAGTATAGAAGTGTTTCCTTTCCCCCCCATCCTTTAAAGTATCTGTTGTTTTTTGAGTTGTTGATGGTGTCCATCCTGGCTGGAGTTAGGTAACATCACAGTGTGGTTTTAATTTTCGTAAGTCTCCTATTTCAGAAGAATGGAAGACAACTGCTGCGAAAATCATCAAAATTTTGACTGCCCACTTTGCTTGGTTATACAACTCTTCCAAAGAACTATAACCACTATTTGATTAGTTAAAACCAGCCTGTGATAATTAATTTTCAGAAAACGCTTCCAAAATTACCCTTTCCTATACCCATATGCCATCCTCTCATTCTCTTCCCTTGGCTCCATGACCTGTCAAAAATCATGCCCACCCCATAGTTATGTGATGTAAAAAGGCTCAACTGACCTTAAGATGGGAGGATTCACTTCAGGGTATATATCCAAAATAATTGAAAACAATACCCTAAAGAGATATCTGCACTCCCATGTTTATCACAGCACTATTCACAAAAGCCAAAATATGGAATCAACCTAAGGTCCTTCAATGGATGAATGGATAAAGAATATGTGGTACATATATACTCTTCAGCTGTTTAAAAGAAGAAAATCCTGTAATTTGAGACAAGCTGAGTGAACTTAGAGAACATTATCTTGAGTGAAACAAGCCAGACAGAAAAGCCAACACTGCATGGTCTTACTTACATTTGGGATCTCATCGAAGTCAAACTCATAGAAGTAGCAAGTAGATGGTAGTTATCAGAGACTAGGAGGAGGGAAAGGGAAGGGTTGGGTGATATTGGTCAAAGGGTACAAAGTTTCTGTTAGACAGGAGGAATACGTTTTTAAATCTATCACACACTGCTTTCCACAGAAGTTGCACTCATTTACACTCCCACTAACAGTGTAGGAATGTTCCCTTTTCACCACATCCTCTCCAGCATCTGTTATTTTTTGTTATTGATAATGGCCATTCTGTCTGGAGTTAGGTGGTATCTCAGTGTAGTTTTAATTTGTATCTCCTTGATGATTAGTGAGGTTGAACATTTCTTCATGTGTCTGTTGACTGCTCGTATGTCTTCTTTTGAGAAGTGTCTGTTCATATCTTTTGCCCACTTTGTAATGGGGTTGTTTGTTTTTTTCTTTTCAGCACGTTTGAATTCTTAAAAGCTCTAAATTTTGACCTTCCATATGACCCCGCAATCTCCCTACTGGGAATATACCCTGAAGAACTCAGATCACTCTATAAAAAGGATACCTGCACATGTATGTTTATTGCAGCACTGCTCACAATAGCAAGAACCTGGAACCAACCATGCTGTCCATCAAAAGAGGACTGGATTTAAAAAATGTGGTACAAGCGGGACTCAGTGGTTCAGCCTGTAATCCCGCGCTTTGGGAGGCTGAGGTGAGTGGATTGCCTCACTCCACTCACCTCATGAGTTGGTGAGACCTCATCTCTACAATAAATCAAAAATTGGCCAGCATGGTAGCGCATGCCTATAGTTCCAGCTACTTGGAAGGCTGAGGCAGAAGGATCGTTGGAGCCCAGCAGGTCAAGGCTGTGGTGGCCGGGAGCAGCCACTGCACTCCAGTCTGGGTGACGGAGTGAGACTCCAACAAAAAAAAAAAATTGTGGTACATATACACGATGGAATACTACACGACCAAAAAAAAGAACAAAATCATGAATTTTACAGAAACCTGGATGGAACTAGAGTCTATAATACTGAGTGATCTTTCACAGCAACAAAGATCTGAGTATCACATGTTCTCACTCATAAGTGAACCTTGAACATCTATCGTAATACTATAAGAAAAGGATCGACAGTGGTGGGAATCTATGGGGGGGGACAGGGAGGGCAAGGGTGATAGGATTAATGGTAGTCAATATCTGTCTGGGACCGGGGGGACATCCCTTATCAACAAGAGTGCCTGAACAATGCATATTTGTATACCTAACCCTTAACTGTACCCCATAATTTTAAAATAAAAAATATGGTTAAAAAAAATCTATCACACAGCCTGGTGACTATAGTTAATGTAATATATGTTTCAAATTGCTAAGAGTGTAAATTTTAAATGATCCCTACAAAAAATAATAAAATGTGAGGTGTTGGATATGCTAATTCATATGTTGATTTAATTATTCCACAATGTATACATATATCAAAACATCACATCATACCCCATAAATACGTATAATTTGTGTCAGTTAATTTTTTAAAATTATTTGGAACTAGCAACAACAAAAAGGGAGGGGTTTCTGGGTGGGTCTGATCTAATCACAGGAGCCTTTAAATGCATAGTATTCTCAGGCTGGAAGCAGAAGAAGATAAAGAGATTTGAAGCATTAAAGAAAGACTTGATATGCTGTCGCTGGAGGGGACAAGATGAGAAAGAATATGGGTAAACTGTAGAAGCAGTGTCAGTGGCCCTAAAGACAACCAGTAAGGGAACTGTGTTCTTCCAATGACCTAAATGAGCTTGGATTTTTCCCCAAGCCTCCAAGTAAGGACCAACCAAGTCAACATCCCAACTTCAGCCTTTGGAAACCTTCAAAGCAAAGAACCCAACAGAGCTTGTCTGGACTTCTGACCTGTAAGACTGTGAGATAATAAAGGTGTTATTTTAAGCAGCTAAATGTATACTCACATGTCACCCAGGAATTGAAAACTAATAGAGCTACTTTGATCAATAAAATACAGGGGAAATGCTCCTGTGATAATTGTGGGCTTAAGCCAAATTCAGATTCCATAATGTCAAAAAAGAAAAAAAAGACAGGTTTTGGTCTACTGAGCAGTATTTGGCTCCCACATGGAGTAAGACTCAGAGAATGGGAGGTGCTTCTGGACACTCCATTCTCAACCAGACTCTCAGCTAAACAAAGCCACATGAGTGACCTCAGTTTACACCATGTGGATCAGAAACACTGTCCAGTTGAGTCCAGTCAATCCATAGAATCTGAAAAATGAGTCATTGTTACTGCAAGTCGCTGTTTTGTGGTATAATTTATAATGCACTACGGATAACAGCATCAAGGCCATTTATGCCCTTGGCTCACAGTTGAAATGCTTCTCCAGATGAGTCACATGGCAGGCATTATCTCTAACCTCACAACATCCTTGCAAAGTGGATCCTGTATAATTATTCCTATTTTACAGCTAAGGAAACTGAGCTAAAGAAGCTGAGCAGCACATGTGTATTTACCACTGATGTCCATGTTACTTCTACTCCTGTCTTTTAATGATGAAGCAATACTTAAACCTGTTTTTCACAATCCTCTCCCAATTTGTGCCACATAAAGAAATTCTGGTGCACTAATGCAGGGTCAGCTTCTTGCCCCGTTAGGAAGGGGAGTCACTGCTGTAAGAGTTAGATAAGCACATGCCCAAAAACTCATTGACCTCGCCAAGAAAGCAGTGGGAGAGAAGATGCCCTGTAGGAAAGCAAGACTCCACCTACCACTCACCATATGTCAAGCAGTGACAGGTCAGCTTTTGTTCAAGAGGTGAGAATTCTCAGAGCTGTCACCTGGGAGCATATGGCTATTGGGATAGAAGAAAATGCTTCAATAATATGTCAAGTGTTAAATACCAGTTGCCAAAAATATATGTTGTTTATGACAGCTTTTAATTTCTGGAGGAAGATAGAAAGGCATTTTCTCCCTAGGCAGCTTTGTGGAACTACCCAGTTGCACTCAATAAGCTGCACCAACTACATGCAGACAAAGTGTCTGACCCTACAGTGGTGGTTTTGTTCTATGCTCTTAAAAATGTGGCCCCAAATTATAATCTAGGTAATTAAGTATGACCATC
This sequence comes from Carlito syrichta, assembly GCF_000164805.1. Taxonomy (NCBI): domain Eukaryota; kingdom Metazoa; phylum Chordata; class Mammalia; order Primates; family Tarsiidae; genus Carlito; species Carlito syrichta. Next base: position 163,613 of record NW_007259472.1, read on the forward strand.
AAGACAACCTAAAAGAAAAACACACAAAAGACCAAAATCAACCCTTCACAAAACAAGGAATCAAAGCAACCAATAAAGATAATATAGATAATAAAAGATGCTCATTATGAATTAGAGAAACCCAACTGAAACCTAAGTGGGATACCAACAATGCCCACCAAAAAAGCTGAACTGAGAAAAACCAGCAATATCAATTGTTCACAGAGAAGTAGAGCACTGGAAATTTCAAGCACTACTTGCTAATGGAAGAAGTATGTGTAAATTGGTACCTTTGGAAAATCTTTGGCAGTATTTACCCAAGTTGAACATACCTTTACCATATGGTCTAACAATTCCACTGTCAAGTATACCCAATAGAAAATGTGTTCACTAAAAATGCATAAGAGAGTTTTTATATATATATAGCTACTTTGATCAATATATATATGTTGATTATAATGTAGTGTTTGAGTCACTTCTTAGCCATTGACTAAAATCTAGTGTAATATGTTTCTTGAAAATCAGCATTCCACATATAAACCCCAGTCAATAACTTCCTGATTCCTGCCATGTTCTAACATGTACCCTGTGGTGTACTGTACTGAGAGTCCCAGACATGAGTCAGGGCTCATTAATCTGGAGATTTGAAACCTGACTTTACCTTTTTACCTAACTTTACCATTTTACATGTTACTTTGGACAAGTCATGTAAATATCAGTTTTCCTGCTTTTAAAATGGGGTTTATAGAATTACCTATTTTATGAGAACCCATTCATTAAATTTTTCAAGGAGCAAAATTTCAGTAAATTGGGTTTTAAAAATCCAATTGACTTTACTAGCATTTTTTGAACTGGGCACCATTCCACATATGAAATATATGATCTGTTGAGCTGAGCAGATGAGGTAGGCTTTAAAAGCAGAAAAGGCTGAAGAAAACAGAAACAAGAAACAAAAAAGTGGATTGGTCATTTCAAAGTTATTTGCAAAGGGGACTTCTTTATAATGCTAGCTCAGGCTGACTGAGTTCTTTTTGATTGTTCTCTATGAATCTTCTGGTTTTGTTTGTTCGATTATTTGTTTTCGGAAAACTAGCCTGTTTGGGGATTTGTCTATCTTCTCTCTTCTGATTTCTTGGAAGGTAAAAGATCTTACAAGTAAACAGTAGCTTAGGTTTCAGGTTTCAGTTGGTAAAATGGAAACTTAGCATGAGTGACTCCATTTTGGGTTGGTCTGTCAGGACCAAGAGCAGAAGTTCAGCCAATACTGGCCTCCCATCAATTTTATTTAACAAGTTAATGCAAGTTGAGCAGTCAGAACAGTAACTAGCACATAGTAAATGCTCCCTAAATGGAGATGACTATCAAGTCATCTCTCTCTCCATAACTACACAGCTAGATGCTCAGGTATTATTCAGGTATAAAAGTGTAGATTTAGTTAGGGAGAATTTCACTTGATATGTCAATGTCAAGTCAAGGACAGGTAAGTCTCCAATGATGTAGTGAAAATCAAATCTGTTGATTAATGAATGTTGGTATTAACAGGTGACACAGGAGTCAACTTTAATAGTATGTGCAGTATTTCTGAGCAACTATCTTTCCAATTGTTCTTAAATTAAGCTTTGAATGTTGATAATGTGCTTCATTAAACATATGCTGTTTTGAACTCAATAAAGTTTATATTTGCATTAATTGTATCTATATCTGAACATTTGTTTAATCAATCTTTTCACGTATTTTCAGCTTTACTAATTTAATCAAACCTTGAAAAGCTTGAAGGAGTATAAAAGAGATTAAGCTGTTGTAAAGAAGGAAAAACAATGTCTTTTCATCGTCTAACACAAGGTTCATGGCTGACACTCTTGGAACAAAAGACAGATTAGAGAAAAGTGTAACAAATTTATTTAACCAAAGTTTTATGTGACACGAGAGTCTTCGGAAATGAAGATGCCAAGATTCAGGGAAAACTGGATTTTTATGCTATGTCTGATGAAAAATGTGGATAGTTGTGGAGAAATATGATTGTATAAAAGGATATGATATAGTGGTAATAAATTGGGGGGTCACTTTAGCGAGTCCTGTTTGTTCAGATTCTTCCCTGTGTCTCTGTCTGACATTCTTTTTCCCAGGCATGAGGCAGGACATCTGTCAAGGGAAAAGGAAGAAGTTCAGCAAGTGACATTCCCTAGGTTTTATGGCTTGTTTTCGGGGGAGAGGAGTTCTGGTTTCTATGATTGCTTTGATGAGGAAAAGTGGCAGGGAGAAGGTTGGAGAAATCTTTTTTCTGAGGCCTTCCCAATCTCCTTTGGCTTAAAAGTACTTAGCATGCTAAGGTGCTATACTTTGGGGTATTGTGTTCTGGGCCCCAACACTGTGTATGATAACCTTGAGGTTTTAGAGGAGAGATCAAATAAAGTACAGAAAGGATATCAATCGTGGTCAGGAGGGCAGGTAGACAGCATTGAGAAAACAGAAGAAAACATGAAAAGGAGAAAAAAGAAGAAACACAGCTGGGAAAACCCAATAAAAATATTAAATATAGATATCAGCAAACCATCATAACATGGAAAATCATAACATGAATTTTTCGTTTGCACTATGAGCACTGCATGGGTCTCATTTTCTCTGATAAATACATGCCTTTGACATTCATTTTCTAGGTCTTGAGCCTTTAGAGTGACAGGGACAGCTTTTGGATAGAATCTACTTGAACCTTCCAAGGTAATGCTAATATTTTGCTCTCTCAGGAATTCCAGCATTGGAGAAAGGAAGTCCCAGGCCACAGCTGTGCAGCAGCTTGGAGAGAGCCAAGTCAGTCCTTAGAAGAGCAAGAGAAGGCAGGGCGCAGAGAGGGCTTCCCTGGTGAAAAACACAGCTGAGGGCTGCTGGGATGCTGGATGGTATGAAATTCTCAGTTCAGGCAGAGACTGGGGTTGGGAGAAGCAGAATTAGTGACAGTTAAAGAGTGAACTAAGCATCAGAAAAAATGGAAAAGTAGCAAGACTTCAGGAAAAAAATAACAGGGGCACAAGAAAGGAAATGCAATCATATTTTACAACTTGGCTCTGCTGGAAGTAATATTTACACAGATGTGATAAAGGAAATACAATATTGATTTAACACAACTTCATGATATAACTATACTGTGTCAGGAGAATTGAAGAGAGAACATATGTGAGAGGAACAGAAAAAGATAGAAAAATGTATGCACTGTTAGTCTAGGTTAGGACAAGTGGCCAAGAAAACTAAATTCTCCCTTGGTAGAAAATCAAAAAGTAAAAGTATAATTATATTAGATATGGAGGTAAATACCCAATTTTTTTTTTTAAAGAGTTGATAGGGGCTAGATTAGAAGTAAGAATGGGAGAGTTTAAAAATATCTCTCACCAGGCTAGGTGGCTCAGCCTGTAATCCCGCGCCTTTGGGAGGCTGAGGTGAGTGGATTG
>NW_007259472.1:167339-171205 GCF_000164805.1 Carlito syrichta
CGAGTGAGACTCCAACTCAAAAAAAAAAAAAAAAAATCTCTCTTTCATTATTAGATTTGCAATATTAAATTTCTTTTTTTGTGTTTGAGTCAGAGTCTCACTCTGTCAGAATCTCACTCTGTGGCCCAGACTGGAATACAGTGGCACGATCACGGCTCACTGTAGCCTCGACCTCCTGAGCTCAGGTGATCCTTCTGCCTCAACCTCCTGAGTAGCAGGGACTACAGGCATGTGCCACCCCGGCTGAGTTTGTTTTGTTTTTTTTACTTTTTTATCTTTTTGTGGAGACAAGGTCCCCCCATGTTGCCCAGGCAGTTCTTGAACTCCTGGGCTTAGGTAATCCTCTCACCTCAATTTCCCAAAGTGCTGAGATTTCAGGCATGAGCCACTGCACCCAGTCTATTATTCATTTTAAAACTGTATACATGTACACTCAGATTTTAAAAATTCTAAATTAAAAAGAGGTTAACTTTTGGACTCTGTACACATTGAGTATTGATTCTGAAAAGAGAAAGATGGCTGGTAGTGTTTGTAATAAAATATAGCAATGTATGAATTCAATGTGTCAATAATTAATGAATAATCACTTGACCCCACTGGATGACTTATTTTATACCCATAAAATAATGGCTACCAGTGTTCCCCAATTAGTCACAACCTGCCAGACATAATATACAAAAAGAAGGGCATAACATGATTATAATACTATCATTTTGATTAAACGACAACTGTTGTATTCAAATTCTAAGAATATAATGCACTTATATAGTTTACCTGGATTACTGAATTGTGTTTGTTTTGCCAGAGTAACCTCTGAACTTTCGGCCATCCTAACAACTTTGACTTGACTTTAATATAATGTCCTATGAAAGGGGTGAAAACCCCAGATGGCTCTCTCCCAGACACTCTGAGATTATATTCTCTCCACTTCACTTGCAACTTGTTGGCACTATTGATGGCGCTTCTCTGACCAGGTGAAGCAGAACCAGGTCCTTGAGGGTCTACAGGCTTCTGGGATATACTCACCACACCTCCTTCTGCTCTCCACTGTGCTTAGGAAGCACAAGAAAGAACACAGAAGCCTGCTTTTGCTTCTCTCCTTCCTTGTGTGCTCATTTGGCTGGAAGAAAAGGAGGCTACTTTCAGTTAAAACTAGACACAAAGCTGATAACCATTCTAAAATGGCAGCCTCTCAAATCCGCAGGTCACAGCTGATTGGAATTAAGGAATCCAAGCCATGATGTTCTCCCTTGTTCCAAGTAGCAAGAAACTTAATGAATGAAAATAGAGACAAGGTTTAAGGTGTTAACTATATTTAAAATCAGAAAAAAATTTGCAGGGTATGAGAAAGAATATGCAGAGAGGGAAGCATGATAATCTTGAGCTTAGAGAGCATGTTGTAGCTAGCACCCCCAATTTCTATTCTAGTCCCCTAATCCCAGTTCTAGTGCAGGTTTTGATCAGGCAAATGCATCATGAAAATGCCAACTCCTTTGTCAAAGGTAATTTTCCAGATAAACCATCAGGTATTTCATTACCTTAGGCCAAAGTTTTGCTTTAGGGTAGTCCAGACTGTGCAGTACTCAGCAGTTTTGCTCAGTAATTGTGGAAAACTACACCTTCCTGGCTGTCAGCATGTGCCCATGAAGGCCCAGAAAGCTAACCTAGAAAAATAAAGTGTTGAGCATTCCAAAGAAATAAAGTAGAAATGCTTGAGACCTGTCCCATTTCTGGGTTTTTTGGTAATGTGAGCCAATAAGTCCCTTTTATTGGTGAAGCCAGATTGGCTCTCATTGTCGTTTACTTGCAAGCAGAAGTTCAACTGACACAGCCCCTGAATGGATTGAATGCCTGAGGAAGCCAAAAGGTGATGGAATTCTGGGCACCGGGAATGGGGATTGAATGCATCTGAAAATAATCCCATTCGAGCAGAGGCCAGAAGACAATTAAAGAAAAAAAAATGCAATACTGGAAGCTAGAAGATAATTGCTTAATTACAGTTTGGGCACCGCACTTATAAAGGGGGACATTTCGCCCCCATGGGACTGTGTAGAAGAAAATTACTAATTGTTCTCAAGTTGGCAAAATCTCTTGTTTGAAGATTCTTGTTCTCAGTGATGACTCCATAATGTTCTGCTAACTTGCTTATATATTTCTTTAAAAGGCATGTTTTTCCTAGGAGCCTTAGAGGAGGTGAATAAGGACAATAAGGAGATGAAGAGTTGGCAGTTTAATGAGAGAAACTTCAAGTGTTTATTGTCATAAACATTCCGGATATGGCAGAATGTTCTATTTGCAGCAGTCGTTTTAAACGCTAAAGCTTTAACTTCTATATAAAATAACACAACACAAATCACTGCTGCCCACTGCTGAGTTCAGGGGTTCAAGACCAGCCCTTTTCCTTCTACCCAGACAGAAGTTGGGTCAATCCCTGACTTGGACTTTTGCACTTCTTTCCTCACTCAGCCATATCTCCTCCTCACTTGGTGCCATTAAGATTCCATGTGCTTGAGTAGACTAAATTATTCTGTGGTGAGAGGATTCTTAATTTGTGTATTAAAATTGTACCCACACAGGTTGCTTTTAATTTGCAGTTCAGTGCTAAATTATGTCTCTTTTCATTTGGATTCCCGAGTCAGTGACTACATAAAGTAAGTAGCTCTTGAATTCATATAAACACACTTTTAGGACTCACTCCATATTAAATGTTTATAAAAACACAGGCCAGGGTCAAGAAAGAATAGACCTGCCAGGAAATGTGACATATGAAAGGTGAAAACCTTAAGAAATGACTATTTCATTAAGTCTAAAAAGTGCATTTTTCTCTTGATTTAGATCTCAGAAATTGGGTTGCGTCTTACAATTGCACAGGCAACAGTTATTATGTAGTTCTGTTTACCTGCATAGGTGTGAACCTCATTGAAGATATTCACATTGTTGGTTCTCTAGGAGTTAACTTTAAATGCTGTTTAAAATGTTTTCCTGCTGCTGGGCACAGTGGCTCACACAGGTTATCCCAGTACTTTGGGAGGCAGAGGCGAGAGGATTGCCTGAGTTGAGGGGTTCAAGACCAGCCTGAGCAACTTGGCAAGACCTTATCTCTATGATAAATCAAAAAATTAGCTGTTTGTGGTAGCACATGCCTGTAATTCCAGCTACTTAGAAGGCGAGGTGGAAGAATTGCCTGAGTCCAGCAGGTCAAGGCTGCAGTGTCTGTGAGCATACCACTGCACTCCAGCCTGGGAACATAGTGAGACCTCGACTCAAAAAAACGAAAAAATTCCTGGTTGTGTTAGTTTGCTAGGGTTGCTATAGAAAAATACCACTGATCGGGTAGCTTAATCAACAGAAATTGATTTTCACAGTTCTGTAGGCTGGGAAGTCCAAGATCAAGACACTGACAGAGTTGGTTTCTCCTGAGACCTCTCTTCTTGGCTTGCAGGTAGGCAGCTTCTCATTGCATTCTCATATGGTATTTTCCTTTTCTCTCTTCTGTATATCCAAGTTTTCTCTTCCCGTAAGGACTCCAGTCAGATTGAATTAGGGTCTACCACAACAGCCTCACTTTTAACTTAATTATTTATTTAAAGGCCTTACTTTCTTTTTTTTAATCAATATTTTTTATTATGGTATTGTGGAATACAGTTAAGGGTTAGGTATACAAATATGCTTCATCCAGGCACCCTTGTTGATAAGAGGTGTCCACCCTTGTTGATAAGGGGTGTCTCCCCATCCCCAGACAGATATTTACTACCGTTAATCCCATCTCCCTTCCCCTCCCCCCTCCCAATAGTTTCCCACCACTGTCAGTCATTTTCTTATAGTATTACATTGGATGTTCAAGGTCCACTATATGAGTGAGAACA
>NW_007259472.1:171461-187319 GCF_000164805.1 Carlito syrichta
TCCCTGATGATTAGTGAGGTTGAACATTTTTTCATGTGTGTGTTGGCTGCTCGGATGTCTTCCTTTGAGAAGTGTCTATTCATATCTTTTGCCCATTTTATAATGGCACTGTTTGTTTTTTTCTTTTCAGCACATTTGAGTTCCTTGTCAGACCTGGAGTTGGCAAATACTTTTTCCCAGTCTGTAGGCTGTCTCCCTGCTCTCTTGATGGTTTCTTTGGCTTTGCAGAAGCTTGTCAGTTTAATGAGGTCCCACTTGTCTAACTTATCTCTTATGGCCTGTGGGTTTCGGGCTTTGTTCAGGAACTGGATGCCAGTTCCAATTTCCATGAGGGTATGTCCTTCATTTTCTAAGGTTCTTATGGTTTGAGGTTTTACATTTAGATCTCTGATCCATTTAGAGTTAATTTTTGTGTATGGGGATAGATAGGGGTCCTGTTTCAATCTTCTGCATGTGGTCAGTCAGTTTTCCCAGCACCATTTACTGAATAGGTTCTCCTCTCCCCAGTGGTAGGTGGTGGAGGCTTTGTCAAAGATGAGTTGGCTGAGAAATTGAGGTTTTGCTTCTGGAATCTCAATTCTATTCCATTGATCTATATGCCTGTTCCTGTACCAATACCAAGCTGTTTTGATTATTGTAGCTTCATAGTAAAGTTTGAAGTCTGGTAATGTGATACCACCTGCTTTTTTTTTTTTTTTTGCTGAGGATTGTTCTGACTATTCTTGGTCGTTTGTGTTTCCATATGAATTCCTGTGTTGTTTTTCTAGGTCTGAGAAGAATGTTGCTGGTAATTTGATGAGTATTACATTAAATCTGTAGATTGCCTTAGGTAGGATGGACATCTTCACAATGTTGATTCTTCCAATCCATGAGCATGGGATATTTTTCCACTTGTTTGTGTCATCTTTGATTTCTCTGAGCAGTCTTTTTCAGTTTTCATTGTAAAGGTCTTTCACGTTTCTGGTTGGGAAGATGCCAAGGTATTTCACTTTTTTGTGGCTATTGTGAATGGAATTGTGGTTTTTATTTGGGTTTCTATTTGTTTATTATTGGTATAAAGAAATGCGATTGTCTTTTGCACATTTATTTTATATCCTGAGACTTTGCCAAAGGCTTAAGGCCCTACTTTCAATAGAGTCATGTTATAAAGCACTAGGGGTTTAGAACATCAACATATGGATTTTAAGGGGACACAGTTCAGCCCATAACATTAGTTGTTGCCTGGGCATCCTCTGGTAAGATTATGAGGCACAGCATCCCCATTTTCAGAATAAGTGTCTGTGACTTGGGGGGAAAAAATTAAGAGACAATTGCAAAGAGCTTTAAGAAATGTTGCTTTGGCTGGGCTTGGTGGCTCAGCCTGTCATCCCAGCACTTTGGGAGGCTGAGGCGAGTGGATTGCCTGAGCTTGTGGATTCGAGACCAGCTCAGGCACCTTTGGTGAGGCCTTATCTCCACAATAAATCAAAAATTAGCTGGGAATGATAGCGCACACCTGTAGTTCCGGCTACTTGGAAGGCTGAGGCAGAAGGATCATGAGAGCCCAGCAGATGGACACTGAGGTGGCCATGAGTGTGCCACTGCACTCCAGTCTGGACAATGGAGTGAGACTTCAACAACAACAACAAAAAAGAAACGTTGCTTTGCAACACTTTGATGGCACAGGGGCAACACTTTGTGGGAAAATTCCGAGATGATAAAGCATTATTTTGTAGTTTTATGTTTTTTCTTTCCTAGGATAGATAAAATAGTGAGGTATTATACAATCAGTGGCAACTGTACAGGTTATTTACCTATTTCTCTCAGCCTCAAGCTCTCCCTTAAGTACTCTGTGATGCTGGAGGTGGGGTGTGGAAACCACAGATCCCACACTTCCGGGTTCATGGCTTCCTGGTCAGCTCTGCCAGTGGAGAGCCCACAGGGAAACGGGGAGTTGGGAAGAGAGGAGGAAGGACTTAGTTCTGCTTCCGGTTTCACTAATCAATGCTTGGATAACAGGGGACAGTCACAGCTATAGAATCCAGATGTTTCAGCAGTTCCAGAAACAATTATGCAGTATGCTCTTAGAGAGATGGCCAGTCATGCCCATATCAGCCACATTGTAATCTTCTCAGAGGTTCAAGAACCAGACATACAGGGCCACCATCCTAGGTTAGTGGCCCTACCTCTTTTTATTCCCTACTGTGGTAGCTGCACTTACCATCTCTAGCTAACCTCAACATCTGCTTCTTGCACATCTAGCCTGCCACCACCTTCATAACCAGTTCCCAGTATCAAATTGTCTCTATTTGAAATACCTGGCTGGCATGATTCATCTTTTCTTATATGGACACTAACTAATACAGTGTCTTAGATTAGATGAAATATGGTATCTTGATAATATTAAGTGCATATAAATTACCTGTTTACCTTTAATTATATGACTTCTATAAACCACTTTATGTAGGAACTTCGCAGCCATTATTCACTTCTTCAATGTGGAGTTCCAGAGTTTTTTTGTTTTGTTTTGTTTTTCTGAGCACTTTTTAAAGTCTTCACAATTTCACAATAACAAATAATTGGTTTTATATTGTCTTTATGGCTTTTAACACCCTCATTCACTGAGAGTTTTATCTATAAAGGGTGGTCTTAAACAAAGGAATACACACACAGGTTTGTCAAGTATAAAATGTGCCCTTTTTCAGTAACCTTCTATTGAAAATAAGGCTTTTAGTAGCAGAAGAGATAATTTTCAAAATATTTATTACAAAATATCGTTATGAATATAATTTGTACTGGGTAAATTTAAATCTTACTGAGAATGAAAAGCCTTCCTAGATTTGGTATTTCTCTTTCAGAAAGTTGCTAACATGTGAGTTCTGGCCTTCGTTCACTAGAAGACTCTAGATTTCACATCTAATGCTAGCACTACCACTATAGATCTCTGTGACTTAACGTGACCCACTTTCTACTCTGACCTCTGTTGTGTCCTCTGAGAAAAACAAGAGGTTGGACAAGATCAGTTACTCAAACTTCCCCAAACATTAAACACACATCTTCTCACTTTTCTCTCATAAACTCCATAGGTTTTTTAGATTTTTATCCACTAAGACTGCATTTAAGTCTGGACTTCTCAAAATTTATTAAGCATAGACATATATAGCTTTCAACTGGATCTTTTGATTTTAAAATTTATTTTTATTTTAAATTTACTTCAACTCTTTCAAAACATTGTACATAATCTGGTGGCCCTCACTGATATGTTCACAAGTAGCTCTACAGTTGTTTCAGGTTTTGGAAACAGTGGTCCTAGGAAAATCCATTTGCAGTTTATACTCTGTACCTTTAGGTGAATTCCACAGTTTATGCCAGAGAAACAGCTCCTTCGCTAGAATTGTCATCCAAATATACACAAGAGGAACCAAAATAGAGTGGAATCAAGTGAATACAGCTTCATTTTTTACAGAATCACTTTATTGATCACTCCAACTTGAAAGCCAGACCATCAAGTGACTGCTTTTAATTCCATAAGATTCAATCATGTTTGGAAAGGCAAAGGCTTGAGATTTTATATATTCAAAGAATCAAAGACTTGAATAGAACCTCATTTAATTAATCCAACTGGATCCTTAATTTAAGGTCATTTTTTACAGTGCCCTGCCCAGTGATTGTCCAAACTATGCCTAAATAAATCAAACTGTCAGGGATGTTTATAATTTAAGCTATGCAGACTCCTGTACCCAATAGATTCTCCATTACCTGAAACCAAAGACTGGTAACCTTTTCGCATACCATTACTGACACAGAAAAGGTAGTTATTAATAATATCTAATGCAGAAGAAAAGTTCAGATCCACTCAGCTGGCATTTACTGGATAACTTTGCTTGAGCCCACCTGCATGAGATGAAAATCATCACACCCTATATTTATCTGCACAGGCGGAGTAAAGGAGACAGAGTGATCATCTGGATAATTCAGATCAACAAAAAAGTGAAGTAGAAGGGAATTCAGGCCTATCGAAATCATCCAGATTGGCATTTGTTTTGGTTAAATTAAAATAACTGTTCACTCTCTACTTAATCTGTATATATAGTCTCTTTTCCATATGCCACATTCATAAGAAAGAACATTTAGGCTTCCTTTAGATGGTTTTTCCTCTTTTGCAACTTATATTTTTAGAAAGAATTTCTATCACCCATTATTCAAGTAATTATCAGTTTCTAGCAGACGTGTTTTCTTAATTAAACTTAGCTAACAAATCATTTTTTTAAAAAAATGCTACCGTTTTTTCCAGTCCAGCTAATTAACTATTTCTTTTTTTATTCTATACCCCTAGACTAGAAAGTAAATTGTGCATAAAACAACACTTCTAATTTTACTACTATCATCTTAGGCTCCTGGTTCCAAGTTGCCAGGAAAAAAATTATCTTAAAAAACTGTTATTTATCGAGAATAGTATAACCAACTTGTGTCTTAAGGCAGATGATAAAAGGAAATCATAAAAGAGAAACAACTTTGGAAGTTTCACAAAAGGGAAATGCAGACTTCTAGAAACATCTCAAATTACTTCATGGAAGTAAAATTTGTTATAATGAATACAGTGGGTTTTTTTAAATTTCATCATACCACCTCACTTCTTTTCTGACTTGAAATTGAATACTGTTGTGGTTAAAATAAATTGTCTCTCTCTTTTCAAATATTTTCACAGAACCAAAAACTATTTCCTTTCTCATTTTCTTAAGCAAATAATTCTTTCCTTTGTAATATTTATCAAAAATATCTATTTTATTCAATTTCACAGATACCAATCTAATCCAGGTTCTTTATTCTCGACCTGTGAATGATCATAATAATCTCCACCCTGGGCCCTTGCCTCCAATGTCCTCCTGAATCCAGTATAGCATTATTGTGGGCAGGGGAGTGGGTAAGAGTCAGACTGCCTGGGTTCAAATCTCAGCTCCAACTGAATAACCTTGGGCATGTTAAGTTACCCTTCAATTTCTGGGATTTTTCGTCTGGAAAATGGAGTAGTAATCATACATACCCAGTTGATTCTAAAACTGTTTATATCATTTTATTTCTTCTTTTTTTCTTTTTCTTTTTTTTTTTTTTTTGAGTTGGGGTCTCACTCTGTTGCCCAGACTGGAGTGGCCCAGACTGGAGTGCAGTGGCCGCTCCTGGCCACCACAGCCTTGACCTGCTGGGTTCCGGCGATCCTTCCACCCCAACCTTCTGAGTAGCTGGAATTACAGGCACGCGCTACCATGCCTGGTTGATTTTTTTATTTATTGTGGAGACGTGGTCTTGCCAAGTTGCCCAGGCGGGTCTCGAACCCGTGGGTTCAGGCAATCCACTCACCTCAGCCTCCCAAGGCGCGGGATTACAGGTTCAGCCACAGAGCCCGGCTATATCCTTTTCAATTCTGTCTCACAGAGGTGCTTCCCTTTAGAATGGGTTTCTTCCCACACCAACTGACTTCCACTGGGTTCAGCTGATAGGGGCTAACAGGACAGTGGAGAGTAAAAGGCAGGAAAAGGTTAAGAGGGTCCCTCTTCTCCTTGGACAGGCTCTCCTGCAGTGGCTATACTTTCTCCACCGCTCTGTCTCTCTTGGGATAGAGACCGACCAACATTCCAACCTTAACTGGGTGGCACCCATCTCTGACCATCTGCAACATGCCTCTTCCATTTGTCCTTCCAGCCTATAGATGACAGCTTCCTGAGGCTGTTCATCTAAGCTGCTTCAATATCACTTTTCAATTTCCCATCAATTTCATCAGCTGTGTAAGTAATTTGCCACAATATATCCTTTCTGTTTAAAATACTTGAAGTAGTATTTTCCTGGTCAGTCCTAGTTAGACACTGAGTGATCCAGTCCTCACAGTGTTACTGGGAGCTTTAAATGAGTTAAACTGTAATAACCCTGCCAACAGTACTTGGAACTTGATAAATACTCGTGATTATTAAATATTTGTACATAGTATTGCCTGGCTAAGTGACTAAATATTCGCTAAGCTTTACTCTTCTGGGGATACAATTGTATTCACATTGACAATATTCAAATTTTACAAGTTTTGTTACTTTACCTGTGAAAATTCAGAACCTTTAAAATCATCCTACCCCCTCAATATTTCTAAACCCCTCAAAAAATGACTCACATATACCCATAAACAAGTTAACGCCTTCTTTGTAAAATGCATAATTTTGCATAATACCTAATATCCATATTGCAGCCGGGCTCGGTGGCTCAGCCTGTAATCCCGCGCCTTTGGGAGGCTGAGGTGAGTGGATTGCCTGAGTCTGCGGGTTCGAGACCCGCCTGGGCAGAGAGACCTCATCTCTACAATAAATCAAAAAATCAGCCGGGCGTGGTAGCATATGCCTGTAATTCCGGCTACTCGGAAGGCTGAGGCGGAAGGATCACCGGAGCCCAGCAGGTCGAGGCTGCGGTGGCCGGGAGCGGCCACTGCACTCCCGTCTGGGCGACAGAGTGAGACTTCAACTCAAAAAAAAAAAAAATCCATATTAGGTATTATGAGTGGCTTAAGACAATGAAAAGGTATTTTCTCACAGTTGAACATCTAAAATCACAGAAGCTAGGTGATATCGTTTGGATTGTAATCCCCTCCAAATCTGTTAAAATGTGATCTCCAGTGTTGGAGGTGGGACCTAGTGGGAGGTAATTGGATCATGGGGTAGATCCCTCATGAATGACTTGGTGCCACTCTGGAGGTAATGAGTGAGTTCCTGCTCTGTGGGAGAGTTGGTTGGTTAAAAAGCCTGGCACCTCCTTCTTTCCCTCTTGCTTCCCCTTCTTGCCATGTAACATGCCTCCTCCCCCTTCACCTTCCACCACGATTATAAACTTCCTCCACCCTCATCAGATGCAGATGCTGGTACCATAGAGAACCATGAGCCAAAATAAACCTTTTCTCTTTATAAAGTAACCAACCTCAGGTATTTTTTTTACAGCAACACAAAAAGGGGACTAATACATTGAGAGTCTAAAATCAAGAATGGCAGTAGAGTCAGGCTCCCTTTAAAATATCTAGGGAAGAATCCATCCTTGCCTTTTCCTAGCTTCTGTTTGTCAGCATACCTTAGCAACCCTGGCTTGTAGCTGCATCACTCCAGCCTCTGCCCCATAATCACATGGTCTTCTTCCCTTTGTGTGTCCAAGACTCCTTCTACTTCTAAGGATGCTGGTCATTGGATTACAGCCCATCTAATCATAATTTGATTACATCTGCAATCCCTCTATTTCCATATAAGGTACATTCATAGATACAGGAAACTAGGACTCCGGTGTCTTTTAGGGAAACACAATTTAACACACAACACATACATTTTGCTTTAGATATGTATCTTAGCCATAAGATGCTAATTTGTATTAAAATGGCTGAAGCAAGTGTTATCATACCTATTTTAGAAGTGAGGAGGGTGAAGTTAAAAAGTTAAGAGGACTATCCAAAGTAGAGTCAGAACTTGAGTTCAGGTTTTCTGGATACCAGCTGACTTCCTTTCAAATTATACGATTTAACCCTTGAATTCCGTGAGAACACCAGTCTTAGGAACTTAGTACTTGAGGTTTAAGTTCCTGAGTATTCCATCAAGTCCTATTCTGTATTTCCAGATTCAAGCATCTACATGAAGGTCCAGCAGGTCTATCTAGTCTGTATCAGTTGATTGTTGCTGCATAACAACCACAACACATCAGGGACATAAAGCATTTATTGTTCGTGTATCTGGGGTCAACTAGGAGTTATTCATGCAGATGTGTTATCTGTCACTGGGATCACTTACATTTCTGGATTTGGTAGACTGTTAACTGATCTAGACTAAATTCAACTGAATCAACTGTTCTGCATATCCTTCAGTCTTCCCCTTGAGACCAGCAATCTAGCCTGAGCTTGTTTTCATAGTGATGCTAGTTTCAAAAGAAAAGGTAAGTACCAATGGGAAAACCCATTTCTAGTGTCTCTGCTTGCACTGGATTCTAATATCCCACTGGCCAAAGCACTTTCCATGCTGACCCACTGTCAAGAGGCAGGGCAGGCCACGCTGCCCACATCGGGACAAAGAGCATGGATAGAGATAGGGGCGAAGAATTGTCACCCTCATTGCAATTTTGCTGCCTTAGGAGTGACTAATGAATAGTTTTCTTCTCCCAGTAAGCTTTAAGTCTCCCCAGTTTCATGAGTATCAGCATTAGGACCACAGAGCCACTGAACACTTGAAGTTTATTACCTCCCCTTACTACTCAATAAGTGATCTTCCTGCAGTCCCTCAATAAATTTTGAAACTTTTTGTAATTCTATGGCTAGCTTTCACATAAGGCTTGAGCCATTTCCAAATGATAGGGTCATCATTTTAGAAATATGGAAGTACTTGTAGAATGGAGAAACATATAAATTTTTTTACTGCAGCAGACGGAATCATTTACATTGAATCATATTTCTCTCCCTTTCCCCATGTTCCAATATTTTTCTTCATTTTTCAGCAGAAGGTTTAATTTTTCATTTTGACACTGTGATTCAACCTCTCTTCAGTAGCTTATATCTAAAAAAGTATATTTTAGAGATCTCTGTAAGGGGTTCTTTTTGTTCTTTAAAAAAACAACCATATTAGCAGTATTTCAACAAGGGTATTTATATGCTGAGTTTTTCTCAGTAAACTTTTATTCTACATTCCCCTCTTTTGCATGTAGATTAATGATTACAGTCATACATTCTGACATATAATTGGTCCTCAACAACTGTTTATTGAATAAATACACGTACAAATGAGTTTCATCCCACACCAAGTGGCTTCCGCTGGGTGCAGCCAATGGTGAGTGCAGGGTGGGAGACAGGACACGGCTAAGGGGTCTCTCCTCCTTGGGCAGGCTCTCTTGCAGTGACTATATTTACTCCACAGTGCTGGCTGTCTTGGCATAGACTAGACCTACCTGCATGCTAGCCTTAACTAGGTAACCCCCACCTATGAGCATTCATTAATTCTCAATCAATAACACCCATAAAGGAAAGGCTATACTGGTCATGAAATTTGTTAGTACATTCTTGCACTCACCCTAGGCTTGGCCATGTGACTTGCTCATGGTGAAAGTGCCAGTTCCAAGCATACACCTTAAGATACCTTGAACACCGCTGTTTGCTCTCCTGGACCACTGAGTCCATCATGGAAACAAATGTGAGCTGACTACTGGAGGATGAAACATTACATAGGACAGAGCTGTGTCATCTCAGCCAAGGCTATCCTAGACCAGTCAGCCAGTTGCTGACCTGACCACAGATGCAGAGTAAGTTTGGGCAGAATCAGTCAAGCTCACCTCAAATCAGCAAAACCACCAAGTTGATCCTTGGATTGATGAGAAATAATAAATAGTTATTGTATTAAGGCCATTGGAAGCCATTGGTTATGTGGCAATAACTATGTGATACAAGGACCGATGTGACTGGATTACAAAAAACAAAGAGGAAAGTTACGTTAGATGAAGCAGAAGAAATAGATAGGGAACAATGTGCACTCATATATACACATGGTATTGAACATCTATAGTCCCTCTGCCTAACACATACTCACTTTTCTTACAGAAAGAGCCCCAGTTTTCCTGCTGTCATCTGTGCCCCCCAGTCCTTGTGGTTTATGTGAGGCAAGATGTAGATAAAGCATGTGATCTAGCTCTTGACCAAACATTATCTCCTATTCCCACTGCCACGGTAATTGACTGAGGAAAGAGCACATGACCTCAGCCAGTCCAGTCAATGTGAATTGCAGGGTTTTGACTGAGATTGCTACGGTAAGGGTTCATTCCCACAGCATGTATATCTGAGTTGCTGGTTGTTGTGTTATGGCCACAGGGAGAGATCTTCTTTGAAAAAGGAGTCAGCATAAAAGAAGTAGAAAGAGGAAGTATATCTTTATTAAATCTTTTATAGCCCTGTATCTAACTGAATCTTGTTGTTGGATAGAATTACTCAACAACATTTCCTTTTTTATTTAGGTCAGGCTGAATTAGATTGTGTGTTACTTACAATCAAAAGAGTCTGGAATGATCTACATTGAGTACTTTTGTCTTTATTCTAGGAATACTAGGAAGACATTGAAGGGTTTAAGCAGGGGATGGATGAGTAAATTTTCACTTCAAAAGTATTTTTGGCTACTGTTTGGGAAATGCATTGGAGAAGCCCCAGGGTAGGTGTTGAGAACCAGTGAGTATGGTTTTTCAGAAGTTCAGGTGAAAATAAATGGTAACTTAGACTAAGGTCAGGTACAAATAAAGCCAACTTTGAGCAATCACTTAACAGGAATAAAGACTATACTAAAGCAAAGACCTATCCTAAGCATGCCAAGTGTTCCTTTGTCCCTGTAAACTAACCTGGGTTGCCCATTCACAAGACTACAGAGGCCATGCTAATGATAATGCCTGTCCTCCACGGTTGCATAGGTTACTTTCTGTGGCCCCTGCCCATTCCTCATCTCCCTAAGCTCAGTTTTCTTCATGCCTCCAGCTTCTTCTTCTTCTTTTTTTTTTGTAATTTTTTAACATATTTAGGGAGTACA
This sequence comes from Carlito syrichta, assembly GCF_000164805.1. Lineage (NCBI taxonomy): Eukaryota > Metazoa > Chordata > Mammalia > Primates > Tarsiidae > Carlito > Carlito syrichta. Next base: position 182,003 of record NW_007259472.1, read on the forward strand.
AGTGCAGATTTCTTACATGCATATATTGCATTGTAATGAAGCCTGGGCTTTTAGTGTACCTATCACCCAAATCATGAACATTGTACACAATAGATAATTTTTCAACCCTCAGTCTCCTTCTGCCACCCCATATTTTGGGGCCTTCAATGTCTATTAATCGACACTGTATGCACATGTATAGCCATTTAGCTCCCATTTGTAAGACAAGATTGGACACGTTCAGGGTGGCATGGCTGTAGATAGCTTCCACTTATAAGTGAAAACAGGTAGTATTTGATGTTATGTTTCTGTGTTGTTTCACTGAAGGTAATGGCCTCCAGTACCATCCATACTACTGCAAAAGACGTGATTTTATAAAAATGACTGTGTAGTAATCCATGGTGTATATATGCCACGTCTTCTTTATCCAGTTCTCTATAGATGTTCACTCAGATTGATTCCATATCTTTGATATTGATTCCATATCTTTGCTATTGTGAATAGCGCTGTGGTAAACATGCATGTGTGGATATATTTTTGATATAATGATTTCTTTTCCTTTGGGCTGGTGTTAGGTTAGTTGTGGGATTGACAGATCAAATGGTAGTTCTATTTTTGTTCTTGGAGAAATTTCCATATTGTTTTCTGTAAAGGTTGTACCAATTTACATTCCCACCAATAGTGTATAAGCTTTCCCTTTTCACCACATCCTCGCCAACATTTGTTGTTTTTTGATTGTTTTGTTGTTGTTGTTGTTGTTGTTGTTTTTAATGACAGCCATTATGACTGCCCAAAAATTGTATCACTCGTTATGGTTTTAAATTTGCATCTACCTCATAATCAATGATGCTGAGCATATTTTCATGTTTGAAGGTGGCTTATATGTCTTCTTGTAAAAAACGTCTGTTGATGTCCTTTGTTCACTTTTTAGTGGGTTATTTGTTTTATTCTTGTTCAGTTGTTTGAATTATTTGTAGATTCTGGATATGAGTCCTTTATTGAGTGTACAGTTTGCAAATATTTTTTCTCATTCTCTGGATTGTCTGTTTACTCTGTTGATTGTTTCTTTTGCTGTACAGATACCTTTCAGTATAGTTACACCCCACTTGTCTATTTTTCTTTTTGTTGGGTTTGTTTTTGAGAACTTGGTCATAAATTATTTGCCTATACCAATGTCCAGAAGAGTTTTTTTCTAGGATTTTTATAGTTCTAGGTCTTACATTTAGGTCTTTAAGCCATCTTGAGTTAATTTTTATATATGGTAGGAGTTAGGGGTCTAGTTTCATTCTTTTGCATATGGCTATCTAATTTTCCCATATTTATTTATTAAATACATTATTGTTTCCCCAGCTCATAATTTTGATGACTTTGTTGAAGATCAACTGGTTATAAGTATGGGGCTTCTGGGTTTTCTATTATTTTCCATTATCTATGTGTCTATTGTTATAACAGTATAATGCTGTTTGTTATTATAGACTTATAGTATAACTTGAAGCCTCCAACTTTGTTCATTTGGCTTAAGAATACTTTGGATATTCAAGATTTGGGGGGGGGTTTCATGAGAATCTTAGGATGTTTTTTTCTAATTCTGTAAAAAATTACATTGGTAATTTAATAGAGATTGAGTTGAATCTTTAGATTGTTTTGGGCAGTATGGTCATTTCAATGATATTGATTCTTCCATTCCATGAGCATGGGGTATTGTGTGTGTGTGTGTGTGTGTGTGTGTGTGTGTGTGTGTGTGCGCGCGCACACGCACGCTATGATTTATTTCATTAGTGTTTTGCAGTTCTCCTTATAGAGATCAGTACCTCCTTGGTCGAATATATTCCTAGGTTCTTTTTTAAAAAAAATTTGTAGCTATTGTAAGTAATACTGCTTTTTTATTTGTCCCCAGCTAGACCATTATTGGTGTTTAGAAATGCTTCTGATTTTTGAATGTTAATTTTGTATACTGAAACTTCACCGAATTCATTTATCAAAACTAAGATTTTTTTTGAATTTTGAATTTTAAAGATGTGGGGTACAATTCAGAATTAGGTATACAAATGTTCATAATGCAGGTACCCTTGCTGATGAGGTAAACCCCACTTCTCCGGCAGATTCCCACTACTACCTATCCTCCCTCCCCCATCCCCCACCCCAGCAGTTTCCCACTACTATCAATTCATTTCTTATAGCGTTACAAAAATTGTTCAAGGTTCACTTGAGAACATGTGATCCTCAGTTCTTTCTCTCTGTGATAGATCACTCAGTATTATAGACCCTAGGCCCATCCAAGTTGCTGTGAAGTTCATAATTTTGTACTTCAGATTTTTTTGGGGGGGGTGGAGTCTTTAGGATTTTCTAGATGTAAGATTATATTATCACCGAACGGGGTAATCTGACTTCCTCTTTTCCAATTTAGATGACTCTTTTTTTCTTGCAGGCCTCTAGTTTTTAATAAAACTTTTTCTCCCACCTAAAACACGTAATCTCCTAGACTCTCTCTTTTTTTTTTTAATTTAAAGACCTTCAGCATTTCAATGCAGTTCTTAACTCCATTTGCTGTCACCATCTTCCCTAGTTTTGGTCCAAGATCTTTACATCTTTTGTATCAACAACTTCCATTATCATAGTGAGATAAATCCTAGAAAATAACAGACTTGGTTAAGAGCAAATGTGGTTCATCAGAGCATTCTGATAACAGTGAAAACTTCTACCAGCAAGAGAATTGGTATATAAATATAATAATATGTACTAAAAAGCAAATCTTAAATGACTACTATAAAGATATTGTAGGAAGATGAAAACATTTTCATGAAAAACATGATATAAAATTAAATGATCAATATATTTATATGCATACAAAAGCATACATAAAAACTGCAAATAAATATGCAAAATATGCTTGCTGTGTTTCAGGATGCTCACATAATAGGGTAATTTTTTCCTTCTTATTTCCAAACTTTCTCTGATTTTATTTCACTTATCATAATTTGGCCAAAAAAAGAAAAATGAAATAGTAAATTTAATACTGTCATTTGTCCCATTACCTAATAATATTAAATCAATTTAGACATATTGTTATGATCACTACCAATGCCATGCCCACTTTATAGACTTGGAAAGTAATATTCAAGGAGAACATTGTTAATGGAACTGTTAGACAAATCTGCAATCCCTTATATGCAATTTTGAAATCCGTAAAGCTAATAAGACCAAAAACTTTTTCTAAAGCATTTGATGGCAAAATCTGACCTGAACTGACACAAGATTACTTTTGACATTTAAGTGTGAATATTCATCCATTTCACTGCAGAAAGATTCATGTGCTTGATTACAGGATGCTCTTCCAGTCCCTGATGTGTTATGTCATGTCATATGTGTACCATATTACCTTTCCAAATCCAAAAATTATCATTCACTCTGGTGTCAAGTACTACTTCCGCAGGTACAATAATATGGTAATAATAATAATTCTCCTTATCATAATATGATCATAGTCTCCACAGTACTGTTTCCACATATCTACTATGCACTAGGTGACTTGCTAGCTTCACGCTGATTCCTCTGTACACTCTTATTTCATTTAATCCTCACAACAGCTCTATGAAGAAGCTTTTATTATCTCAGTTTTATAGGTGAAAGAAGTGACATCCTGAAAGAAGTAATTGACCACAGTCACACAGTGGTCAGCAATGGAGTTGGTATTCGTGAGATTTCTTCAGGCTGCATTAGCATCAAGGATTTCTAGTTGCTCAATTAATTTTTCTTCTATGATTAATTGTACTTCCATTCTCATGATCTTCTGCCTAAGAAAGCTCCATTCTTGCATCTCTTTTTTGTCCCTTTATCATGATTGAAGTCAGGCAAGCACATCATCTCTTAAGTTTCTTAAAGCTCCTAACATTGAGCATTTTGGTCCTTTTTGTCGTGTTAGGAAAAGAAATGTTATTTACAAAGCAGTTTTTGCATTTCAGACAAACTGCTTTCCATACAGCATCTTCTTTAATCTTCCCAGCAGGGATTAATGTAGGTTTTATCATTTTAATTTTAAGTGAAAATACTGAGGCTGACCATTGGGGTTGACCTCAGAGTTGCTTAGAAAGAAACTTCTGCTTATTAGGTGACAGCATACTATGGAGAGGTGTTTATCAACATGCAATGTACTAATGAAAGGCATCAGAATCATAGAAATATCTACTCCCCTCTCCAGAACAACAAATCAAAATAGCTGGACGTGAAGCTCTGGTATCTACAGTCAAGAAATCTTCCCCATGAGAACTCTGACACTGGGAAGTTTGAGACACACTGACCTAGCAAAACCACGTACAGGCTTTGAAACCAGAGAGCCCAACATTCAAGTCCAGGCTGTACCACATACTAGCTGTGTGACTATGACTGCATTACTTTCACTTTCTGAGTCTCTGCTCCTTTTGTATAAGGGATATCTGTATAAGACATCTGCTTTCCTTGCCTCAAAAGTTGTAAATGAGGTACTCTATGTGATGTTTTATCTTATGATATGGTAGTCATTCAATGAAGGTGTGTTGAAAAATGAATAGATAAAAGAATGAATGAATAAGATAAAACCTACTTGACTTGTCTCTGCTTCCTTTAGTTAGCTCTGCTACTTTGACCGAGTTTTCCTTTTCCTGAAATTTCCCCCCCGAGTTTTCCTTTTCCTGAATTTCCCCTGAAATTTCCCCCAATGTCTGCATGTTGACTTAACTTAGAGGTGGCATACTTGGAGACTCACTATTTCTCTTGTATGTTTAATGCTTTTTTATTTGAGCTTGGATTTTAGTTCATACAAGAACATTATCAAATGAGGTAAAAGAGGATGTTTGCAGGCACTGATGATGTGAGCTGGCATTTCCAAGCCTTGCTTACAGTGATAGAAATACTCTTAAGAAAATCCCAAAGCTAGATCCACCTTAGTCTCTCCTGTTAATGATGTTATTTGATGTCTAGAAAGGACCTTTGAGCCCACATGACCTTTTTGTAATCACCAGATATGGGCCTCTTGCACTGAGGTAGCCCCTGTGTTTTATCGTGCTCCTAGTCATAAAAAAAAGTCAAGAAAAATGTCATAAAAGTTCCCCAAAACTCTGTTTTCAGTGACTGACTTTGACTATTTTTAAAGCTTCTTTAGATTATTTTTAGAGATATATAAGCTATTCAAATTAGTAGCTTAACATTAACTTCTATTCATATCTTTTGCCCACTTTATAATGGGGTTGTTTGTTTTTTTCTTTTCAGCAAGTTTGAGTTCCTTGTAGATCGATGATGTTAAGCCTTTGTCGGACCTGGAGTTGGCAAAGACTTTTTCCCAGTTTGTGGGCTGTCTCCCTGC
>NW_007259472.1:187339-192563 GCF_000164805.1 Carlito syrichta
TGGTTTGAGGTTTTACATTTAGGTCTCTGATCCATTTAGAGTTAATTTTTGTGTATGGGGACAGATAGGGGTCTTGTTTGAGTCTTCGGCATGTGGTCAGCCAGTTTTCTCAGCATTTACTGAATAGGTTCTCCTCTCCCCAGTGGTAGCTGGTGGAGACTTTGTCGAAGATGAGTTGGAAGACATCCGAGCAGCCAATAGACACATGAAGAAATGTTCAACCTCACTAATCATCAAGGAGATGCAAATCAAAACCACACTGAGATACCACCTAACTCCAGTCAGAATGGCAATTATCAATAACTCAAAGAATAACAGTTGCTGGAAAGGGTGTGGTGAAAAGGAAACACTCCTACACTGTTGGTGGGATGCAAACTGGTGCAACCTCTGTGGAGTACAGTGTGGCGGTTTCTAAAAGCTCTAGCTATCAACCTCCCATATGACCCCACAATCCCCCTACTGGGAATATACCCTGAAAAACTCAAATCACTCTATCAAAAAGATACCTGCACACATATGTTTATCACAGCATTGTTCACAATAGCAAGAACCTGGAATCAACCATACTGTCCATCAAAAGAGGACTAGATTTAAAAAATGTGGTACATACACACAATGGAATACAATGCAGCCATAAAAAAGAACAAAATCATGAACTTCACAGCAACCTGGATGGAACTAGAGTCAATAATACTGAATGACCTCTCACAGAAACAAAGATCTGAGTATCACATGTTCTCATTCATATAGCGGACCTTGAACATCCATCGTAATACTATAGAAAAAGGACTGACAGTGGTGGGAAACTATGGGGGGAAGGGGAAGGGAGGTGGGATTAATGGTAGCCAATATCTGTCTGGGGATAGGTAGACGCCCTTCATCAACAAGGGTGCCTGAATGAAGCATATTTGTATACCTAACCCTTAACTGCACCCTACAATATCAAAATAAAAAATATTGACATAAAAAAAACATTAACTTCTAGTAGAGAATTAATTGTGCCTATTCTTTTATTCATTTCCATCATATAAAATGAACTGGTATTATATGATTCCATTTTTCAGCTGGGACAATTGAGGTGGCATTTCAAGGCCAAACCTTCTGTGAGTCTGAAGGACTCATATCCTAGGTTCCTGGACCATCGGACGATCTGCACATGTGTTAACTTTCTAATTTTAAAAGTGTTCGTGTTTTGTACCTTCATTTGTTTTGATATTTTAAGAAAATTGACAACTTTTTATTCACTAAGAGATTTTTTCCTACTCATTTTTTAAAGTACATATTTTGTCAGAAGAAAATGTTATTCCTTTTATCATTGAAATGGCAAGAGCCTTCTCTTGTTTGCCCAGAAGTTAGAGCTAAAAATCCCCTTCGGTAGACTTAATTCTATGATTAATGATTCTCAGAAATCAGATTGAAACTGTTGCAAGAAGTCAGTACTTCAGGATCTCTGCCCTATAACTTGACCAAAGACCACAACTCTGAGCCCCTACTTCCCAGCAGTTTTTATTATATCAATGAATATATTGATAACAAACACGTAGAATATTATATAGAAAACATTTCAAAAGTTAAAGAGAGAAATATTTCAATATTTTCATTCAGAAAACTGTATGATTTAATTTTTTCAATGTTCAACATCACTAATCATCAGAGAAATGCAAATCAGAACTACAGTGAGACATTATCTCACCCCAGTTAAAATGGTTTTTATCCAGAAGACAAACAATAACAATAACAAATGCTGGTAAGGATATGGAGATAGTGAAACCCTCATAAACTGTTGGTGGGAATGTAAATTAGTAAAGCCATGGTGGAAAACAGTATAGGAATTCCTCAAAATACTACAAATGGAACCATCCCGTGATCCAGCTGGGCATATATCCAAAAGAAAGAAAATCAGTATATCAAAAAGATATCTGCACTCCTATGTTTTTTGCAGCACTATTTATACTAACCAAAATAAAGAGTCAAATTAAGGGCCCATCAACAGTTGAACGGATAAAGAAAATGTGGCATATATACACAATTGAATATTATTCAGCCATAAAAAAGAGTGGAATCCTGTCAGTTGCAACAACATGGGTGGAATTGAAGGATATTATGTCTAGTGAAAGAAGTCAGACACAGAAAAACAAATTCCGCATGTTCTCACTCTCACATAAAAATTTTTAAAAATTAAACTCATGGAGATAGACTAGAATGACGGTTACCAGAGGCTGGAAAGGGTAACAGAAAGGGGGAATACAGCGGGAATGGTTCATGGATACAAAAATACTTTTAGATCAAGTGAATAAGATTTAGTGCTTGGTAGTGAAACAGGGTGACTATAACTAATGATAATCTACAGTCTATTTTTAAATAACTACAAGAGTGGAATTGAAATGTCTCTAACACAAAGACAAAATAAATACTTGAGGATATCACAACTACCCTGATGTGGTCATTGCACATTGTATCCCATATCAAAACATCATATATAGACTTCATAAATAAATACAAGTATCATGTACCCATGATAATAAAAAAATTTAAAAACGAAAACAAATGGTGAGGAGTCTCACATGCTTAGGTTTGAATACCAGCTACCCTATTTCCTGTATCAACTAACCATATCTTTGAACAGCTTCTGTTTACCCTTCTGAGAAATAGTTATAATGCTACCTTCCTCAAAGGTTTGCAGACAGGAACCAACATGACAATGCACATGTAGCATACATTGGCACATGGTGTTCACTGACTATGCTTATTTCATTTCTGGGTCCCTTTCTCTTATCACTCTGGACCCTGATGTTCCAAGACCACAAACCACTGTAGCGCATGCTGGCTGAAAGCCTGGGCTCTGGCCTTAGAGGACATGAGTTGAACAACCCTCTCTGACACTTAGAATGAAGATAAAAACAGTAACTACTTCACAAGGTTGTTGGGAGAAGTCATATAAATGAACACGTAATGCACTTAGCATGGCACAAAGTAAATGTGTAATAAGAGTTAGCTATCATCATCATTGAACCTCTTATACTTTTGGAAATTGTGTTTGACCCAAGAGGACATGGTGCAATATTTAATAAAGCATTGCTTGAGTGAATTTTGCTTTAAAAAGTTTTTCGCTGGATAAAAAAAATGTACATATACACAATGGAATATTATGCAGCCATAAAGGACAAACATATGGATCTCGTAGCAACTTGGATGGATTTAGAGTTGATCATACTCAGTGATTTATCACAGAAACAAAGAACAGAGTACCATATGTTCTCGCTCATAAGTAGACCTTGAACAATTATAATACTATAAGGAGGTGATTGGCAGTAGTGGGAAACTGTCAGGGAGGGAAGGTGGGATTGGCAGTTGAGGGAAACTGCTAGGGGAGGGAGGGGCATACCTCATTAACAAGGGTACCTGCATGATCAATGTTTATATACCTAACCCTGAATTGTACCCCACATCTTTATAATAAAAATAAATAAAATTTTAAAAGATTCTAAATTAGAGTTGCAGATTACATAGTAAAAGAATTTACTTCGTGATCTATAAACTTCAAAACAATGCTGTACATTTTCTACAAATCTGTCTTCTTCATCCAAATTTCCAACACCCAGGGTATACACTGTATTTAGAACAACATAAAACAAGACAAAGATATTTCAACAAATGATACTACTACTTAGCAGCGTCATAGAGATAACACGAAAACTTTTGTGTGGTCAAGTCCTTTAGGATCAAAGATAATCAGTAGCTTTCTGAATTTTTTTTTTTAACCGTAATCTAAGGGATAATAAATCACTCTTCTCTACGGGGATTATTCCTTGAACGAGGATTTAAAAAGAACCAGGGTTTGCAGGATTCTGTCTCACCAGGTTCAGCCTGTGCTATGCCCTTTCTTCACACCAATTTCACTTCTGATAAGCAGAAAAACAGACGCAAGCGTATGCTTTTTCAAAAGGCTTAGCCAGTATCTAGGCCGGACTTGGTCTCCCAAGCGTGATACAATCTGGGGCCTTGCTGGTTCTCTTTTCATCACTTGATATTTATGATCCTGTGCCCTTGGACGAGGAGCAGTGAGCCCCGGAGACTTGCAGGAGTGTCACTTGGGTGACAGGGCTTTAGAGGAATTATCCAGGAACACTGGCTACTGACAGCACAATCCTGCTGTACTGTGTTCCCTCTCCCTTAAACCAGAGACATTCTGTAAAGGCCTCCAGTAGCTTTCCAATCCTTTCCTCCTTTTTTCTTAAGTTAAGCAATGTTCACTTCTGATGATGCAACAAATGTAATCTTAACAAGTCTATTTGTTGAGCACTTGTGAGTCTCATGCTATGCTATTAGTTTTTAACTCTTTCCTTTGTTTGTCTCTGAGTTGAGTCTCACTCTTGTTGCCCAGGCTGAAGTGCAGTGGCATGCTCACGTCCACCGCAGCCTCGACCTGCTGGGCTTAAGCAATCCTTCCACCTCAGCCTTCCAAGTAGCTGGAACTATAGACGCACGCCACCACGCCTGGCTAGTTTTTGTGATTTATTGTAGTGTCATGATCTTACCACATTGCCCAGGCTGGTCTCGAACCCTAGGCCCAGGCAATCCTCTCACCCCAGCTTCCTAAAGTGCTAGGATTACAAGCTAAACCACCCAGCCCAGCTTGTTTTTAACTCCTTATCTTCACAAGGCACTATTATTATCAGCCTATTTTACAAATAAATGTATATGTGATAAGCCTTCCATACTGCTAAGTGAAAAGCTTTTGGCACCACTTATTAGAGAGAAACAGGTAAAATTAAAACAATTGAAATGGTGTGCCACTTCTTACTAGGCAAGACTGCCGAGATGTTATTTCTATTGATTAAAAAAAACTAACAAAGAGAGACAAGTGTTTCTTAGCTAAGTAAAAACATCCATGTCTATGGACATAGTTCAAACAAAATGAAAGGCAATCAACTTTCCTTTTTTTTTTTTTTTTTTTGAGTTGGAGTGCAGTGGCACCTTCCCAGCCCCCACAGCCTCGACCTGCTGGGCTCCGGAGATCCTTCCGCCTCAGCCTTCCAAGTAGCTAGAACTACAGGCCCGTGCTACCATGCCTGGCTCATAGTTTGATTTATTGTAGAGATGAGGTCTCGCCAAGTTGCCCAGGCAGGTCTCGAACCCGCGGGCTCAGGCAATCCACTCACTCAGCCTCCCAAGCACGGGATTACAGTCTGAGCCACCAAGCCTAGCTGCAATCACCTTTCAC
>NW_007259472.1:192583-218468 GCF_000164805.1 Carlito syrichta
TGAGTCTCACTCTTGTTGCCCAGGCTGAAAGTGCAGTGGCATGCTCACGTCCACCGCAGCCTCGACCTGCTGGGCTTAAGCAATCCTTCCACCTCAGCCTTCCAAGTAGCTGGAACTATAGACGCACGCCACCACGCCTGGCTAGTTTTTGTGATTTATTGTAGTGTCATGATCTTACCACATTGCCCAGGCTGGTCTCGAACCCTAGGCCCAGGCAATCCTCTCACCCCAGCTTCCTAAAGTGCTAGGATTACAAGCTAAACCACCCAGCCCAGCTTGTTTTTAACTCCTTATCTTCACAAGGCACTATTATTATCAGCCTATTTTACAAATGAGAAAACTGAGACAGAGAGAGGTTACACTATTTTCCTGAAGTCACACAGCTAGAGGAAATGCTGTGATTTGAACACAAACAGAAAAGCATAAATGTATATGTGATAAGCCTTCCATACTGCTAAGTGAAAAGCTTTTGGCACCACTTATTAGAGAGAAACAGGTAAAATTAAAACAATTGAAATGGTGTGCCACTTCTTACTAGGCAAGACTGCCGAGATGTTATTTCTATTGATTAAAAAAAACTAACAAAGAGAGACAAGTGTTTCTTAGCTAAGTAAAAACATCCATGTCTATGGACATAGTTCAAACAAAATGAAAGGCAATCAACTTTCCTTTTTTTTTTTTTTTTTTTTTGAGTTGGAGTGCAGTGGCACCTTCCCAGCCCCCACAGCCTCGACCTGCTGGGCTCCGGAGATCCTTCCGCCTCAGCCTTCCAAGTAGCTAGAACTACAGGCCCGTGCTACCATGCCTGGCTCATAGTTTGATTTATTGTAGAGATGAGGTCTCGCCAAGTTGCCCAGGCAGGTCTCGAACCCGCGGGCTCAGGCAATCCACTCACCTCAGCCTCCCAAGCACGGGATTACAGTCTGAGCCACCAAGCCTAGCTGCAATCACCTTTCACTAGGAGAATCATAGAGAACGTATATGGAGTAACAGAAGGCTCAAACTCTCTAACTAAGACAGTGGACATGGAAATAGGTATCTACTGGGGCCCCCACTTAATCTCCACTTCCGCCCCTAGCTCACCCCTCACTTTCAGACAACACCTCCAGCTTCCTCCCCCATCTTCTCCATCTCCTCCCTTGCTGCCTTTGAGGTTCAAACCCTGTTTCTACTTTTTCTATTTCTGAGCCTGTCTTTCCTTAATAAATCCAGGAGGCCTGGTCACTTCTGAAGGAGGAAGGAGTACTTGAAACCCCCTCACCCCCCAAGGCAGAGCTTTTAGGCAGGGCAGTGTGAAAAGGGTTCATCACGATGGAAACATAGCTACCTTTTATTGTGTGCCTCCTGTGTTGGGCACTGTGCCACACTCTTTATATCGCCATCTCACTTGGTCCATACCCCACCCTCTCAGGTGGACATTGTTTCTCTGATCTTCCAACTCAAAAAAAAAAAAAAAAAGAAACGCAGAAACTAAGACTCAGAGAGATTATAGTAACTGGCCTAAGGGGGTATCAGCCAGGGTTTCTTTGATTGCAGGCCACAAAAACCAACTCTGGCAAACAAGTAGAGGGAGAAATCTGTTGACAGGAAGTTGGTATCTCCGTGCATTCAGAGAGAACTAGGAAACAAGACAAGAGCCAGGAAAACTCCCAGCACCAGAAACTGCTCATTTGTTGGGGTAAATGGCCTGACTACTTTTGTCAGGACTTGCACAAGATTCAAATCCTAGAAGAGAAAGTCAGAGTCTTACCTTGGGTAGGAAAGGGCAGTACACTTAAACTTATATTCCCACCAAGACTGACTGCAGAAAAGGACAAGATAGCCCCCGCACACACACACAAGGGAAATCATGTGCTGTTAGGGAAGGAGGTTGGGCGAAATATCATCTACACCCTTGATATCCGTAAGTGGCAGTAACAAGATTCAAACCCAGCTTCTCCTGACAGCAAAGCCAGATCACTTTTTTATTGATGTTTGTGGAGGCAGTAGGAGGAAGGCTTAGGATAGCTGACAAGAGTTTCTGGAGTCTTTGCATCTTTAACTAAAATGACAAGGAACAGAGTCATGCTGGACACTGAATAGGAGCTTGAAATTTTTGTTGTATGAATAAATCAAAAAGATATATAAGAAAGCCAGGGAAGCTGATATTCTGACTACCATTCTCCCTACTTTCCATCCTTGGGGGAACAGGCACCTCTTTGTCATCCTCAGAGTGTTATCAGTCTGAACCATGCATTGCCTGAGGATTCAAGTGGTATTAAAAGCCTGAGCTGCTGGGTGCGGTGGCTCACGCCTGTAATCCTAACAATTTGAGAGGTGGAGGCAAGAGGATTACCTTAGCTCAGGGGTTCAAGAGTAGCCTGAGCGACATGGAGAGACTTCATCTCTACAATAAGTCAAAAAATCGGCCAGGCATAGCGGCACATGCCTGTGGTTCCATCCACTTGGAAGGCTGAGGCAGAAGGATCGCCTAAGCCAGGCGGGTTGAGGCTGTAGTGGCCATGAGCGTGCCACTGCACTCTAGCCTGGGTGACAGAGTGAGACTCTGACTCAAAAAAAAAAACACAAAAAAAAAACCTGAGCTCTGTTTTTCTCTATAAAACCAAGACATTGCCAGCACGGTCCCTATGGAACTGGACAGCAAGTGGCCTATCTGATCAAGGTGGGTCTAGGCAGACCTACACAGAGGAATTGTCCTTTGTGAGGGGATAGAAGGTAAGCCACAGTGTCCATCGACTGCTTCCTGCTTTCAAAGGCAATCTGGATGATTCTTCAAAGAAAGTGTCATAAACCTGCCATCCTTTGCTCTCTTGCCTATTCAGACTTTCAGAACCTACTGAGGGAAGCCAAAGAAAAGAGGCATGCTGTTTCAGTGAAAGAGAGAAGAAAGAAGGATCATATAATTGGGGATTTGAAGAAGAATGCCATTATCAAGATATGAGATTTCTCTGTCGGAGCTTGCCTGGCTCTGGAAATATTGGAGGGAACTTTTCCTCTTTAAAGGATTACTTGAATTTAATGTAAAAAATAAACACTGGAACAGATGCAGTTTTTCTGTAGACCCCATTGATCCGGTGACCAACGATATTCACAAAGTCATACATCATTGAAGTAGGAGCAATTTGATGTTCATTTAGGTTCAAAATGAGACCTCAGTCATGAGATGAAGAGGCTAAGTGAACTGCTTAGTTCATTTCTGTCATTTGCAAGGTCAAACTCAAACAGGGATAGTTCAAAATAGTTCATCATTGATAGAAGGAAGCTGCTAAGATGAACAATCATGAGAGAGACCCAGAACTCACCAGCCCTTGTCATAAAAATCTGACTGTCTCCCTGGGTGAGAACTTAACTTTAACCAGTCATATTCTTGTAGGAAATGCAAAGCAAAACTCATACGAAACATTTTATTTTTATGATGATCATTTTAGAGTTTAATATATCTTGTTTTGTGTCTCTAGCACAGGACTGTGAAGAAAAAATCTAGACCTCCTCTTTTTTGTCAATAAAAAGTGTATTAGGGATCTTCACAGAAGAGAAAAGAGGCAATAGTGCTCAGTAACCTTGAACTTGAGTTTACTTAAACTTCAGAGACAATACAAATTCTACAGACCTTCTTAAAAATAGTAGGTAAGAAGGAACTATAACTTGGATTACCCAACGATCATTACTATTCTTTAGTAATGTATTTTAAGCCAAGATAATAGCACGGAGGTATTCCTGATGTACTAACTTTTATAAATGGAATGATTAAGCTCCACTATGAAGATACAATTAGGGAAAAACTAGAGAATTTCTCGATGTTCCATAGTTCATGAGACACCAGATTTTTTTTGTTGTTGTTAGAAAGTAGGATGGTATTAAGAGGTCAGAAAAACCAGATTTTACCCCAACTTCCTACATGGGAGAAACAGACAACATCACAACTCAAAGTAATTCAAAGCACAAAGTCTGACAGAAATGCCTTCTCTCTTGAACTTGGTATCAATTCTATTTCCTTGGAAGTTTGGAAGGTCAGGAATGTCAGTGAGTAATTTTCAGTCTTGGGCTCAGTTCTTAGATACCTGCTTTCTATTATATAACTAACTCTAAACTTGGTAAATTCTCATTTAAATAGAAAAAGTAAAGTAAATTTTGAATAAAGGCAAAAAACCGAGCCATTATTTAAGAACGATCTTAACTAATGTAACAGTGGCTCCTTTAATCATTGAGTTGGTTAGGATTTTTTAAAAAATCCAGATACACAAGATTCATTCATTCATGGATTCAGTAGACACTTAGTGAGCACATGCCACAAGAAAGGCTATCTACTACCAGAGACTGAGGATACATTATTGAACAGTAAGACAAACTTTGCCTTCATGGGCTTTTCTCAAGAGGGTTAGACACACAGCAGACATGTTACCACCCACCTAGTATCACTTTTCATGTCTTGCAAAGGGCAAGTAAAAGATTAATGTAATACAGTGTGTATTCTTTGGCACATATATACTTTGATGAAATAAATCTTGGCTTTATTTTTTTATGTTTTAAAAATGGTTTGTTACTATATATTTTCTCCCTACTCTTATTTCTATTTCTTGCCATTTTAGGCATTCATCTTGCTTTTCTGAGTTGAATAAATATCAACAATGGTTGTATCTATTCAAGAATGGACTGTCTGAGTCTAGAGTAATCTCAGAAAATTTCAGTACTTTTTATTCTCGATCTTACGTCTAAGTAAGATGAGAGTTTAAGATGAGAATTAATGATTCAACCATGCAGAAGTGTGATTGCAAGCTTTGCCTTTACAAATAAAACAACACAACTAAAAACATTCATTTTCGTTCGACCACCAAAAAATACATAAATACATATTTTTTAAAATGCTATATATTTTGGATATAATACTTAAAGCACTTTGTGCATAGTCATAAATGTAAAAAAGTAGAATTGGCAGAGAAATAAATTATAATCCTAACTCAAAAATTAGGTTTAGCTTTAAACACATCAAATGGAAAGGGTGTCCCTGAATCAGGCAGACTCCATTTCTTTCCCATTAATGGTGGTAACCTTTCCTGTTTGACAGTTTTTATAATAATCATTTCTAATATTTATATAAACACTTTATGTTCCTTAATGCATTTCATTTATTAAAAGTAATTCTTGATGGTTCTCACTAATGAAGAAAAAAATTTCTGGGAAAGAAAAATTTAAAATTATAATCCACAAACCAAAATTTAGCCTAAGAGTCAATCACTACCAACGCTTTGACCAGAACGTCTGGAGGGAGAAGAAAGGAAATATGTACTTGGTGGTACTTGGTGTACTTTCCTTTGACTTTCTCACTCATGAAAATGCTTCAGTCAGTTACATGGCCTGACAGCAGACAGAAAAGAACAAGAGAAGCAGAATCTCTGCATAATTCACTGGCTGAATAACCAATCCCCAGATTACAGTTTACTATATTGTCACAGCCTTCAAGACTATTACTTTACAAAAACACCAGAATCCTCAGAAAGATAAGCAGGATGATCTGTGGCAGTAGAAAGAAAATGTAACTCAATATTTCTAAAATTCCATCTCTAAATGGAGCCATTTAATCTTATGTCCACCACATCAGAGTATTGAGGAGAAGGGAAAAGAAGATCAAAGCTCAGAAGGCCAAGAGAAATATGTCACAAAGTTCAACAGAGAGGGCTACTTGCTGCAACAAAATGGCTCCTGATAACATTAGCAGAACTCAGATTCATTGGTTTAACAGAAAGCCACATTCTTAACTACAATACAAATAGGAATGACAACATGGCCACCCATCTACTGGGGAAACAATATGGAATGTGTATCAGGTGGCATTAAGGAATTGCTATTGACTTACTTTGATTCTAGCATAGCAAGGTGGTTATGAGACTGTTTGCCCTTATTTTTGAGAGGTGTATGCTGAGGTACTTAGGATTAAAATGTC
Source organism: Carlito syrichta (assembly GCF_000164805.1). Classification (NCBI taxonomy): domain Eukaryota; kingdom Metazoa; phylum Chordata; class Mammalia; order Primates; family Tarsiidae; genus Carlito; species Carlito syrichta. Next base: position 198,525 of record NW_007259472.1, read on the forward strand.
ATGATATCTGATACTTACATTTGAATGTTTCATTGAAGAAATATATATCTATATAAAGTGAATGTGTCAGCGTGACAACAATTTGAATAAAAGAGATGAATTTGTGGGTTTCATTGCTGTGGCAAGCAGGTGAATATTGCAAATGGTATTTCCAAAAATAGCTGCACTGATGTTTTGTATTCCAAATGTTCTTCCATTATCTTTCCCATCAAAAGGTTAAATCTATCCCCTATTCTTGGAACAAGATGGATATTTGTAACTGCCCCAGCGAATAGTTCGCTGTGGATGTGACACTGTGTAGTCAACTTCAGAGGATAGGTTCTACAGCTTCTACCTGGTTCTTCATCTTGGAGTGCTCACTCTTGGAACCCAGCCACCATGTGGAGTGAATGCCCAGACCACATGGAGAGAAATGTATAGATATCATAGCCAACAGCCAGCATTAACCACCAGGCATGTGAGTAACACAGCGCAGATGATTCTAGCTCCCAGCTGTCAATCACTCCCACTTCTTGAGTCTTCCATCTGAAGCCCCAGACATTGTGGAGCAAAAGCAAATCATTCCTGCTGTTCCCTGTCTGAATTTCTGACTCCCCGCATCCATGAGTGAAATAAATGGTTATTCTATGCCACTACATTTTAAGGTAATTTTAATAATAAATAAGTAAATAATAACCACAGCATCCATAAAAGATGTGAAGTTGCATGGTGTAACCCTCCTGATAATTCCATCTTTTTGCAAATTAAAATTTAAAAGGATATCAAGAACAATCTTGAAGGATGAAAGCCACATCCAATGACCATCCACATGGCCTGGGCACATTTCTAAGAGCTGATTGCACATGTAATTCTGAGCTTCTGCCTTCTGCAACATCAGAGGTGATGGTCAGAAGAAATCCTCTTTCTTCTTTTTCCCGTAGATGGAAAGGGCAACTCCAGGACCACTTCGCACTGGCCTGCCTGAGAAGCAGTTCTCCACAGATGTGTACACAAATTATAAACTCTGCTCTCCAAAAGTCACCCAGAACTTCCTTCCACACCCACAGTCTTATTCAGCATGTGTCTTCAGAAGCATCCCTGATGCACAAGACACATTGTAAATGGCACTGTCATCCCACTGGAAACCTTTGTTTGTTTGTCTTGTAGCAAGTCTCACTTTGGATATCAACACTCCATATTCTTTTCAGAAAATGACTTTGTGGTGCATTCAATGACCAGTCACAATTATTGACCTCTCCCTGTATCTATTCCCTTTGGCATGTGTCTTTACTCTTCCTCCTGCTAGAGGCAAGAAATATTTCCCAGCCCTACAGGTGTTGTAGTTGGCCATGAGACTTGCTCTCACAAATAAGTGTAAGTTAAAGTGGCAGCGTGCCAGTCCGAGCTTAGGTTTTAAGAGGCAACAAGTTTGCACTTATCTTGTATCTCTCCATCACTATGAGTTTGCCTCAAGTGGTGTAAACAAGTAACCTAGAACAGTTGGAGGTGAATTACCCTGTCACTGGTACCTTAAAAAAATTGTTTGCTTTCCCTACCTGATTCCCCCCAAAAACACTGGATCTTTCTTGTTGCATGGTTATCCTGCTGTTTCTTTAATTCAGTCAAGCACTCTGTAAACTTCTGATAAATTCTTTTATCGCTCAGTGCTATGATTTGAATATTTGTATCCTTCCAAAATTCATGTTGAAACCCAATCCTCAGTTCAACAGTATCAAGAGGTAGGGCCTTTTGGAAAGTGATGAGGTCATAAGGGCACTACTCTCATAGATAGGATCAGTACCTTCATAAAGGAGATTGATAGAGCAAGTTTCTTCTTCCATCTCCTTCCCCTTTCAGTCTCTTCTGTGCCTTTTTCTATGTGAGGACACAGCAAAAAGGTCCTATCTTTGAAGCAGAAAGAATAGCCCTCAGAGACACCAAATGTGCATGTGTCTTGATCTTGGACTTCCCAGTCTCCAGAACTGTGAGAAATAAATTTCTACTATTTATAAATTGGTGTTTTATTGTAGCAGTAGGTACAGACAAAGACACTCAAGTTAGCCAGTTTGGATGTCTATTGCTGGCAGACAAAGTTCCATTGCTTATACAATAAAAGTATATAACTAGGATGTTTGGAACAAATCTGTTTATTAAAATAAATCTACATCTAATCCTCTTTACACAAAATAGCCTAGTTCAGGAGACATAATGGGGGGAGGGTTGGTAACAAGGAACTAGATGTTGGCCAGGCTCGGTGACTCAGTCTGTAATCCTAGCACTTTGGGAGGCCTAGACAAGTGGGTTGCCTGAGCCTGCTGGTTCGAGACCAACCCAAGCAACTTGGTAAGACCTCGTCTCCACAATTAAAAAAAAAAAAAATTAACCGGGCATGGTAGCGTACGACTATAGTTCCAGCTACTTGGAAGGCTGAGGCAGAAGGATCACCAGAGTCCAGCAGGTCGACGCTGGGGTGGCCATGAGTGTGCCACTCCACTCCAGCCTGGGCAACAGAGTGAGCCTCCCACTCAAAAAAGAAAAATGAACTAGATGTTAAAAATTCAGCCTTTGCAAAGCAACCTGGGATATGAGGGTGGGGCTATAAATGTAAGAGGCATATAATTTGGTCTTAATTAAAAGACCCATTGTGCTTGGATCCATTGCACAAAAGCACCTGCATTCACAAATGAGATCTGCTCCATGGCTGGCCAATTAAGAGGAATAAATCCTCTATAAATCAGTTACCAGCTTTAGCTCTCTGCTTGCCAGCCAAAGTAACAGAATCCCTAATAAGTATCCACAGTATGCATGCACATACCACACACATGCACGCACGTGCATACCACACACACACACACACACACACACACACAGAGTAAACCTTTCTAGCAGACGCAACCTGAGACCAAATTAATCACAAATACCTGAGTGATTTCTCACAACCTGACCTGAGCTCAACACCATGATTATTTCTGAGGCTGCTGCATGTTATATTATTTTTATACTAGCTTCAACAAGCCTTGCTGTGTTTCCCAAGTGTAATCAATCACATTTCATTATTTTTCAGTTTCTCTCAGCTGTTACCCTTGGCATTGGGGTAACCATGTGGAATTTCACAGACAAAGCAAACAGGTCAGCTATGTGGCATTTTCATTTCTCAGTCTTGACAGGTTTTGGAAAATGGGGTTCGGTGACACGTTCAGTTATTCATCCTGCAGGAAGCACATTCTTCATTTGTTGCTTTTTTTTTCTATGCCACGGAAATATTTTCTTTTGTTTTTCTGCACTTTATCAGACATGAAATTTTACTAAATTTCAATGTTAATACGAAGCACTCAAGTTTGACCTTATATTCTCATTTTTCATTTCATGAAAAACAGAGCAAAAGAAGCAGAAAATGGATTCTTAGTAGAGTCACCTCAAAATACCTTCAGTTCTGAGTTTTAGTATTCTATCATGCATTAAATATCTGCAGCTAACAGGGGGAAAAAACTCCCAAACCTAAGCCCATAATAAGAGACACATTTTAAGGCTGTTATTTAAGACATTGTTCTTAAACTCTTTTCTTTCCTATGAGAAAATATGTTATGAAAGTCGAGAAACCCCTCTCTATATTTGTCAAGCTGAAAAATGGAAATGTAAAATAAATGTTTCTCTGTATAGAGATCCAGAATCCAGGTGAACTAGAAAAAAAAGTTGTAGACCTGAGAAAAAAATGAGTGTGACTATTTCCCTAAGCAGTAGAATTCCCTAAGCAGTAGAATGTGCCCTAGGGTCGGGGCACATTCCTGGGACCAAGGGTGCATCAAAAGTAAATACAAAATATTGGTGGAGGGACAAGGATTGTATGAATGTCCATACATTTTCATAACCTGATGTGTCCAGACTGCCCCATCATTGGCTCCTAATTATCAGGGTATATGAGTATAGTGCAAGGTTACCACTGTGTGGTCCATTTAAAAATATACCTACTGAAACATACCTAATGTATGCAAAACACTGCTCCAATTTCTGGAAGACTTTGACATAGAATTGAGCAAGATCCAGTCTTCGTTTTCAAGGAGGCTGCACGGTAAGGAACAACCAGCTCCACAATCACCCTAAAGCAGGTAAGTGCCACATAGCGAGACACGTAAAGGGCTTTGCAGTGACAAAGAAGAAAGGACAGATGATGAGGGAGAATTGAGGAAGGCATTGCATGTGGCTGGATTCCGAGCCACCAATGAAAACCTGCTAGCTAAATGAGGCCCAGACATGGGTTTTGTTCAGCGCGTATGATATTTTAAAAATATTTTCTGTCAATTTGTTGCCAGCACTGAAACTTTGGAATATTGCATATAAATATCTCGAATTCTGGCTTCTTTTGCAAAATCAGGGGAGCTGAAAATTCTGGGTCTGCATTCTAACCTGGTAATAATTATCTAGACTAGAATAGTGACTTTCCCTTTAAACAGGACCCAGGCTCTCCAGTTTGCAATAGTCTCCCCCACTCTCTGTTGTATCCAACCCTTGGCCTGATTCAATCCTTTCTTTGTCTGCCCCTCTCCTATGTGTGTATGAGGCTGCCTTAAAGGACAGGTAGGATATTAACACACAGAGCTGGAGAGGGAAGACCAGGGCCAAAGTACAGAGGCAGAAAAGTTCAGGTTCAACTCAGGGAACTGTGAGCAATCTTCTTGGGCTTAAGAAAGAAAGAAATTTGAAAACAGACATATAGCAGCTGGGATGGGTGAGGGAGATGAGATAAGGAGAGTTGACTTCATTTGGTCAAAATGTGAAGTCAATTAAGAATATTAGACTGGGAAACTACCACCATCTTAGGTAGCTTTCAGAAGGATTAATCACAGGTGAGCAGAAAAGAGCTAGAATTCTATTGAAGATGTTCGGGTAATTAAGTGACAGAAGAAACTGGAAAGAATGGCATGAACTTGGTGGATACTGAAGATGGTATAAATGGAACTTGGGAACTGCATAGAAATGGTGATGTTCAGGAAGGAGTGAAGTGGACAGGAAGAAACAAAAAAAAAAATCTCTTTGGCTGGGATCACAAACTCAAAAGTCTCCAGAGACAGGCATGCAACAGAAATATGCTAAGTTGCTGGTACAAAATGTCAGGGATTGGTAGAGATTTTGATAAACTGAAAAATATATATTTAAAATCATGTATGGAATCAAGCAACAATCACAAAAACCGTGCTCATAGGCAAAGCGCGTTGATGCAGCAGAAGCAGCCAGCCATAGGCCTGAAACTGGTTGATAGGAACAAAAAAGACATGATTGCAGGTCATCCTGAGAGATATGTCCACCAGGACAGAGTCAACACTCATCCAAAGCTCAGGAGAGGAAGAAAGGTGTGACTTTTGATGTCAGAGTCACTGAACAAATGATCAAGGCTCAGAATTTCAGATAGTGGGTTCATGGACTTATCCACATGTCGATTATAGTTGAGTCCATGGAAGATAAGAGAACCGGGGGAGAGGTAGGAAGAGAATAGGTGCACTCCAATGGCAAGTCCTTATGGAGTGCCATGGGACAAGAAAGAGGAGGCTGAGAAATGGATGGAAAAGTGAGAAGTGGATTGAGAGAACACAGTGTCATGACAAATATCAGAGGAAACATTTTCAGAAAAGGGGAAATGATCCTCAATATGAAATGCCAAGTATAAAGTACTGTGCCCCTCTCAAAGATTCATTTAATTAAAAAATTCTTCACCCAAAAGCAATAGTTCCTACAACAGCTTCCTACAATGTCAAGTAAGTAGAGTCCCATCTGTTCCTAGATCGTCATAGCCTTTCCCTTTGTCCCAGGGCAAGTTCCAAAACCACATCATGATTGATAGGCAAAATGAGATTTTTAACCACAAGCTTGCCCCTAGCTGGAAAGATGCAGGAAGGGGAATGTTTTCCACGTGATCTCTTAAAATCCTACGCACTCCCTTCTTTGGTGACATCTGGAACTGCCCTGAAGAGCTGAGTTTTCATGGGTATCAGTCATCTCTTTCCAGGAAGCTGGGAGGTGAGGAGTAAGGATGCAAAGATGCCACGATACATAGGAAACCTTCCCTCTATGAAAAAATAGAAGAAAATCAGCATACATGTCTGGGTGCCCTGAACCTCCTTCTCAAAGTCACAAATCTGGAATTACATCCACTTTATGGTTCTAACACCATCACTGAAGCCAAAGTTACCCCTAAATCACCCAACTTACATCTCAGGTGACAACATTCAGGGTTAGTGATTTTGCCTTATACATACATACGTACATACATACTTGTTTCTCCTGCTTCATTGAAAAAAAAAAAAGGAAATGGAAAATGCCACAGCATACTATTTTTTAATCCAGGGAGCATCTGGCACCTAGAAATTACAACATCTGGCTATGAATTGCTTTAATTATCCATGGCAGAAGAGGCATATGATAACTGAGTGTTTGATCCAGCTGCCTTCAGACCCCTTTATGAAGCCCTGATTCAAAGAATGGCAGGCGTTCCTGTGATATGCTTGATTTCAATGCTTTCTACAACTTTGATCATGAGATACTCTATCATTCCATCTGCTATGATCTGAATGTATATGTCGCCCCAAAACTCATATGTTAAAATCCTCCCCAAGTGGTGATAGTAGAAAGAGGTGGGGCCTTAGAGGTGTGATAAGATCATGAAGGGCTTCATCCTCATGAATGAGATTAACATCCTTATAAAAGAGGCCCCAGAGAGCTGTCATGCCCCATCTATGAATAGGCGAGCAAGCCCTCCATGGGAACCAAATCTGCTAGGATCTTGATCTTAGACTTCCCAGACTCAAAAACTGTGAGCAATATATTTCTGTAGTTTCTAAACCACCTAGTTCATCTTATGTTTGTGATGGCAGCCCAAATGGACTAAGACACCATCCTACAGTGGATGACCTCAATGGCTGAGATAGTTCCTCACATCACCTCTCTAGAGACAGGGATTAAGAAAGGAATTCACTTCCACTTTTCCACCTTTGGCAGTAAATTTCCAAAGTGAACATAAGTGATAGAGATCAATGACACACACCGGAGACAAAAAAAATACTCAGGCTACACCTAGAAAAGGGGGGAGGGGAGGAAGCTTACCGTGGTATATGGTGAGTAGCTTTGCTCAAGAGAAAGTAATGTATAAAACTAGAAATGCTGCAACTTAACCACAAAAGTTAAACAAAGAAATTAGATGGCGAGGTCCACCATGAAATGTGGCATTTCTAAGCAGGACCAAGAGGTCATTGGTTCCATTCTAATAAGGCAGCCAGGGACTGAGAAGCAAGCCCTTCTGGTGCTTCAAATGCACCTTTGCACATTGAGTCATACCATTCACCACCCTTCTTTTCTTTTTTTTTATTGTTTCTTTTTATTTTTAATGTTAGATTCAGGGAGTACACATGGGTATTCGTTACATGGGCATATTGTGTACTGATGGGGATTGGGTCTCAGGCGGCCCCTTCCCCGACAGTGAACATTGTACCCCGTAGGTAATTTCTGAACCCTAGCCTCCCTCCCCCCTCCCTGTTTACTAGTGTCCCCAGCATCTGTTATTTCCATCCTTGTGACCATTTAGCTCCCAAATATGAGTGAGAACATGCGGCGTTTATTTTTCTGTTTCTAAGTCAGTTTCCTTAGGATGGTGATCCCCAGCTCTATCCGTGTTGCTGCAAAAGACATGATTTCCTTCTTTTCTATGGCTGTGTACCATTCAAGAATCTTACCTTTCTTTACATTTAACCCTACTATCCCTCACCCCTATTTTTCTCTATCAGAAAATTCTTCCCTTTCTTTCATGGCATGGTGCAAATCCATCTGCTCTACAAGGTTTTCTTATCCTTCGGTCCCACGTGCATCACTTTTCTCCTCTGATTCTCTCCAGCGTTTTTAGTCGGGAGTACTTCTACTAGCTTTTAATTATACCTGCACTGTCTTAGATGCTGCAAGTGAAAGTCTGGTCTTCCCAATCAGATTGTAAACTCCTAGAGAACATGAACTCTCCATGGATGTCTGCATGCCCTCACAGCACCAACAGAGTGCCATGGGAAAGTCTGGTTGGGAAGACCAGACTTTCACTTGCAGCAATCCAAGACAGTGCAGGTATAATTAAAAGCTAGTAGAAGTACTTTCGACTAAAAACTCTGTAGAGATTCAGAGGAAAAAAGTGATGCACGTGGGCCCGAAGGGTAAGAAAACCTTGTAGAGCAGATGGGATTTGCACCATGCCATTGAAAAAAGGCTATGCAAACCCAAACAATAGAAAAACAAAAAGCTCGAAGAATTTTCTCTTATTATGTGAAGGAAATACGTAGTTACCCCCATGATACTTTGCCAAATAAATTAATGCTGCTAATTCCCATGAAGCAAGACAATCCATCTGAGGAAAAGATGTTTCAGGAGTCTCTCAAAAAAACCCAAGGGACTCTTACTGTGCAATGTGCTTCCTTTTCTCCTTCATTGCCAAAATCACTAGTTTCAACCAGATGCTATTTATAAGATCAAATTACCTGTCACTCTAAGTAAACTGAAGACGTGCAATTTCTTTTTTCGCTTTCTTTCTCTCCTTCCCATTTCTTTTCCATCCTTCCTCTCTTCTTCCCTTTCTTCCTCCTCTCTCCTTCTCATTTTCTTTCTCTTGTTCTCAATCTCTCTCTCTCTCTCTCTCTCTCTCTCTATGTGTGTGTGTGTGTGCATGTGTGTGTGTGTGTCTTCCTTTCATAAAACAGTGCAAGGTACTGTCCTATATTTGGAGAATACTCTGGTGAATAGAACAAAAAGTCTACCCTTATGGAGCTGACATTCTAATAGAGAAATAAACAGTACATGCATGAATAAGTAACAATTGTCAGGTAGTGGTCAGTACCATGGAACAAAGAAGCTAGAGGGTAATGGGGGAATGAAGAGTGATTAGGGAGGCCTGAAGGGTTAGCATTTGAATGCAAATATAAAGAAAAAAAAGAGGGAGGGAGCAGCACTCAAGTAAAGGACATCAGGGAGAGGGGACAGCAAGTATAAAGGCCCTGTGGGCAGATCTAGTTTGGAGTGTTCAAGGAATAAAGAGGAGGCCAGTGAGTCTGGAGCAGAATGAGAAAGGCAGGAATAGTGTGAGACAATATTGATAAGGTTAGCATAGATCTGATTTGTATAAAAGCAATGGGACAAAAAGAGGAAAAAAATGCCTCCTTAAAGTGGAAAAAAAAAATTGACTCTTTTGCTGAGGTCCCAGTTGAATTCCCCTCCAAGCTTGTATGTGTGTTTTTATTTCTTGTGAATTTGTTCAACTTTCCCCAGCAGAAAAAATCTGAAGGGCATTGAATTCTTTGTAAAAGAGACTCTTTTATATAAGTCAGTATGGAAAAACTGGTAGTTAATCCGCTTTGTAAAGTCAAGCCAGATATTTCCAGGCAAAAGGAAACCTTGAAGTCTAAAATTTTTCTTATGAGTGGTTGATATCTTTTGAAGGGATTATTTTCAGCTTGCTGCTTGTGGAGCAAACAATAGTCATTTATTGTGACAGTCCACCCTTTATATCTTAGGGGTTAGGGTAGGGGCAACCAAGTGCTATCTATCCATCACTACTTACAGAGTTGTATAATACATTCTATCACTTCTTATTCACATTAAGTTCACTGTAGTTCAATTACACATCTCAACAATTATCCACCACCACCAAGTAACCTTCATCCCTAAGATTCAGGACTGGTTCAACATTCGTAAGACCATAAACATAATTAAATACATCAACAGAATAAAAACAAAAATCTCATGATTATATCATTAGACACAGAAAAAACTATTGATAAAATCAGCACCCATTCTTGGTAAAAACCCTTGAACATCTAGGAACAGATGAAACATGCCTCAAAATAGTAAGAGCCATCTACAAGAAACCCACAGCCAGCATACTGCTAAACAGACAGAAATTGGAACCATTTCCCCTGAAAACGGGAACAAGACAAGGATGCCCACTCTCACCCCTCCTGTTCAACATAGTTTTGGAAATTCTAGCTCGAGCAATCAGACAAGAGAAGGAGATCAGGGGTTTCCAAATAGGAAAAGAGAAAGTCAAGTTATCCCTCTTTGCAGACAACATGATGCTATACCTCGAAAACCCAAGAGAACCTGTCAAAAACCTCCTTGCACTGATAAATGACTTTGGCAAAGTCTCAGGGTATAAAATAAATGTGCAAAAGACAGTCACATTTCTATATATCAACAATAAATGGAAATCAAAATAAAAACACAATCCCATTCACAATTGCCACACAAAAAAAATCAGATATCTTGGCATCATCCTAACCGGAGATGTGAAAGACCTTTACAACGAAAACTACAAAACACTGCTCAAAGAAATCAAAGATGACACAAACAATTCGAAAAATATTCCATACTCATGGGTTGGAAGAATCGACATTGTTAAGATGGCCAACCCACCCAAGGCAATCTATAGATTTAGTGCAATACCCATTAAATTACCAGCAACATTCTTCTCAGACCTGGAAATGACAATACAGGAATTCATATGGAAACACAAACGACCACAGATAGCCAAAACAATCCTCAGCAAAAAAAAAAAAAAGCGAGAGATATCACACTTAAAACTTTATTATAAAGCCACAATAATCAAAACAGCCTGGTATTGGTACAAGAACAGGCATATAGACCAATGGAACAGGATAGAGATTCCAGAAGCAAAACCTCAATTTCTCAACCAACTCATCTTCGACAAAACCTCCACCACCAACCACTGGGGAGAGGAGAACCTCTTCAGTAAATGGTGCGGGAAAACTGACTGGCCACATGCAGAAGATTAAAACAAGACCTCTACCTATCACCATACACAAAAATCAGCTCTAAATGGATCAAATACCTAAATGTAAAACCTCAAACTATAAGAACGTTAGAAAATACAGGAGACACCTTATTGAAATTGGAACTGGCAACCAATTCCTTATCAAAACCCCAAGTGCCCATGCCATAAGAGATAAGATAGACAAGTGGGACCTCATTAAACTGACAAGCTTCTGCAAAGTCAAAGAAACCATCAAGACAACAGAAAGACAGTCCACAGACTGGGAAAAAATATTTGCCAACTGTATGTCTGACAAAGGCCTAACATCTAGGATCTACAAGGAATTCTAACATGTCGAAAAGAAAAAAATAAACAGCCCCATTACAAACTATGCAAAAGATATAGACAGAGACTTCTCAAAGGAAGATATATGAGCAGACAACAGATACATGAAAAAATACTCACCCTCACTAGTCATCAAAGAAATGCAAATTAAAACTACTTTGAGATACCACCTAACTCCAGTCAAGACGGCCATCATCAAAAACTCAAAAAACAACAAATACTGGAGAGGATGCAATGAAAAGGGAACACTTCTACACTGTTGGCGGGAGTGTAAACCAGTACAACCTTTGTGGAAAACAGTGTGGCGACTCCTAAAAGATCTAAAAATTGACCTTCGTATGACCCCACAAATCCCCTACTGGGAATATACCTGGAGGAACTCAAATCACTCTGTGAAAAAGATACCTGCACACGTATGCTTATCACAGCATTGTTCACAGTAGCAAGAACATGGAACCAACCATGCTGCCCATCAAAAGAGGACTGTATAAAAAAAAAAAAAAGTGGTATATATACACAATGGAATATCGCACAGCCGTAAACAAGGACAAAATCATGAATTTCACAGCAACCTGGATGGACTTAGAGTCTATAATACTGAGTGATATATCAGAGAAACAAAGAACTGACTATCACATGTTCTTACTCATAAGCGAACCTTGAACAATTATCGTAACACTATAAGAAAAGGATTGACAGTAGCAAGAAACTGCTGGGGCGGGGGCTGGGGGATGAGGACTGGCAGTAGTGTAGTGGAAATCTGCCAGGTGAGGGGGGACACACCTCATCAGCAAGGGTACCTTTTAATGCACATTTGTATACCTAACCCTGAATTGTACCCAACACCTTTGAACTAGAAAAATTAAAAGAGAAAAAAAAAGGGGAAAGAAAAAAAATTCACTGTAGCATTGAGTTAAAAATATAAGAATAAGATTTTGTTTATCAGTAACATTACTCCAAAGGCAGGGTTTTTATATCAATGGTCTACACACAAGTTTAAAATCATTGATTGGTTTACAGGGTCCTTAGAAATTCAAGGAGTTCATATGTTCCTGTCTGCAGCTATTAGAGTTCTACCAAGATAGGCCAGTCTATTCCAGCTCAATCCCCAATTCAGCCAAAGTACTTATTTTGCCTACTTGCCATATTTAAAGAAAGAACTGAGCAGTTTGAAAGTTTGAAAACTACAGATAATAACTCTTCTCAAGTCGTCAATAAAGGATACAGAGGCCAATGCGAAGCGATTTTTCTCTGTGGTTAGTAACAGAGTCCTGAGACCTGAATACAGCACTCGGCAACATGCCAAGTCATTATTTATCTATCCACCAAATATTTTGCACATTAGACTCTCCCAGGCACCATGCTAAGCATAGAATATATGGTGGAGTCTCAGTCTTGGAGTCATATTATCTAGTACAAGAAACAAGTGAATGAACAAAAAACCATGCAGAAAAATGTAATTAATATGATACGAGGTATAAAGGAAATAAGTGCAAAATACCAAAGGTGACCAGAAGATGGCGTTGTCACATGAAGCAGAGAAAACCTCCCAAAGTTGGTGGTATTTGGCAGATTCTCTTAGTCACTTCTATTTCTTAAATATTTTTTTTAATCATTTTTATGTAAGTTCAGGCTGAGATGGGCTTAGTGAGAAAGTTCATTTTTCTTCAAAGTGATAATATCTTATCTATATATTTTTAGACGTTTTATGCGCTCTTTGCATGAACTTCCAGAATCTACACTGCACCTGACTCCATTAAAATATTTTTGTATCTCTTTTCATTCACTAAATGGAATAGCATTTCTTGGTACTTTAATTAATTCAGTGATCATTTACTCTACCTCTTTTAAGTAATAGTTATATGAGTCTGTTCTTTGCAGGGAAAACTCACCAAGAATATAGTTGCTTATGAAATAGATTACTTGTTCATTCTTCTGCCTAAAACCCACAAGCCATGTAAATCTTACAGAGAAAAAGGGGTCAGAAGTTCCCTGTGAATGATATCTGTGATTGGTTCCTCAAATTATGATATGTGTGGTGGAAATGCCATCTTTTCGCACAGAGAATCAACCCTACATAAACCTCTTCATTATATGTCTCCAAAATATTTTCTCTACCTGAAACCAAGTGGAGCATCTTAAAGATTAAAAGATACTTAAGCAACAAGTAGGAAAAGGTTTTCCTTCTCCAAAATAAAGAAGCAGAGGATGAGTTTCTCAAGTGGGCTAAATTAAGGCTTCTGGGTATGAAGTTTACACTGCATAGTTTTACAGATTTTGTTGATGGGAATATGTTTGTTGTTTCAAGTTTCATTTTGCTATCTTGTTCCACAGTAAGAAAAGTCGCACCACTTGCAAAACCGAGAAACTTATTAGAATCCTGCAGTTTGCCTGTTTTGATTTTCACACAGAGGAGCCCACGTGAAATGAAGGCTAACACTGCACAGGGAAATGAAGGCTAACACTGCACAGGGAAATGTGAAACACTTGCAAAAATTCATAGCTGGAGATGGTGCCACATAGGCTGCAAGGAAAGCATCTTCCAGCTTAGCATCCTCCTTCTTCTCAAACAAAGGTAATTTCAAGTTTGGTTTTGTCTGGAAATTTGCATCTAATGCTGAGTTCTTCACTGTGGATTCAAACTATTCATTACAGTTAAAGAATAAATACTGAAAACTATTTAGCTAAGCAATCAGCTTAAGAACTTAGAAAAAGGACAGAAGTGTAAGAAAATAGGATCAGAAATTAATAAAATTAATTTGCTAGCCAAGTTTAATTAATTTTCTAACCTGGTTTGATAATTAAAAAGAAGATTTTAAAAACTAAAACTTGGATAATATTAATCGAGGAAAAAAGTGAACCTGTAATAAATACAGCATAAAATTAGTGCAGAGATAGAAAAACAAAAACAAAAACAAAAAACAAATAAACAAAACCCTAATCCAATGGGAGAAGACACAGATGAGCAGCAGGGTCACAAAAAAAAAAAAAAAAAAAAGGATTGACAGTGGCAGGAAACTATGGGGGTGGGCAGGGAGGGGAAGGGAGGTGGAATTAACGGTAGTCAATATCTGCCTGGGGAAAGGGGGGCATACCTCATCAACAAGGGTACCTGCATAATGAATATTTGTATACCTAACCCTTAACTGTACCCCACAACTTTAAAATAAAAAATATACATTTTAAAAAAAGAAAATTGTGGGAGATACCAAGGGGTTTTTGTATTCATTTTATGGATTCCAGTTTAGTTCAGAGGAGCTTGGAATCATCAGGTGGTTTTAAAATGCCAAGCGGGACTGCTGAGCAATAGGATTGAAGTGAAAAAATACTGAATTAAGTAAATAAAGGTGTGAGGTTTTTTGTTTGTTTGTTTTCAGTTCTTTTTGAGCCTCCTTGCCAATGTTCCTAATAGGCACACCAGGAAAACCTAGTGCAAAAATCAATTAGATACCTAAGCTTTGGGAAATATAAATTGGAGCAGATGAAAAAATAAGATCAAAATTCTAAGAGGTGCTATAGAAAACTATAGATGCAAGCTGGAGAGGGAAACCAATGGATAACAAATACATTAAGCAGATAATTCAAGGAAAAATATCTTAGAATAGCAGATTTAAGCTAGGACACTGGCCTGTGAGAATGCCACAAATGAACATTCTGAATTTCCTAATGATACTCATCTGTTTCACTGGGTTACAAAGTCTCCAAGGAGAGGAACATATGCTCACAAATGACAAATCCATATTTTTTGGCAGAGGAAAACTGCCTTCTTTCCCATCTCCTATTTGACTGGCTATTTCAAACTAAGAATCTAAGACCTAAGAATGTAATTTTCAAGGTATCAACCTGATTCTTAAATAATTATTGCTAATGTAGACCTTCATATCTCCCTGGTAAATGTGCTTATTAACAAAATTTTGGTGAAGCTTGTAAATTCCCTCGTGCTATCTTAAATAAATAACATTAACATTTGAATACGTTGTCGCTGCTAAATATGTCAAATGTTATATAATTGCCTGAAATTTTCTTTGACCTTTAACCCCAAACCTGGCTCCCCCCGCTCCCCACCCCGATGGTTTGCTATACACCTTATAGCATATACGTTTTGTGTCATTTGTGTTTCATAAATGGGATCATAGTAGGCATAATTTTCTGAATTTTGTTGTTGTTCGTTATCAGTGAAACACAGAACTCATCCATATTAGTACAAACAGACCTACCTCATTCTATTGGATCAGCTGCATAGTATTCCTTAGGAATTTTGCTATGCATTTGCTAGTCTTCACTGATGGATAGTTAGACTGTTTTTAATTATTTGCTTTTATAAAAACTCTTCAATGAGTGTCTTTTTGCATGCCTCATTGGGCACATGTCAACTTTTTTTATTCGATGGTACAAATAGAAAAGAGAAATGTCTTAAGCTTATTCATGCCTATGCTAAAGTAGTAAGGAACAAAGAATGGCATAAGGGTAACCCCTTCGGGTCCCCTCCTACTGTGGGAGCTTCTCTGTCCTCTCAATAAATCCTGCTTTCTCACTTTAAAAAAATGATATAAAATTAATGTCAGAATAAAATAAATAAAATTATAACTTTCCAAAATTTAAAAAAACAGGCACTGCTTTCTGGGTTAGACCAGATTCTTAAAAGTCAGAGATTCCTGGGTTCAACTTCCAGTCTCAGTGGAGATGAGGCAGTCCTAGATTTACCAACAGAGATGAGTGGAACTTTGTATAATTTTAGACAGAATGACATTGCCTTGCCACCAAATTTGTGATAATTTCCCCACCAAAATGTGAAAAATAACAATTTTAAAATATATTTACATCTAAGACCTTTTACATAGATTAAAAATGATAGAATAGTATAAAGCACTTAGTCCAACACCTTACACATGGTAAGTGCTCAATGAATATTAGCTTTTGTTATAATTCTTGATGTATTCCAAGATGTTGGAGAAATTTCAACAACCCAAGGCCATTATTCATTTGGTAATCATGTATGAAGCATCTGTTATTAGCAAGGTTTATACTACCTAAGTTAAAGAAAATACAGATGAATGACACAACCTCTGTCTTCTATGATCTTAATTAGGAATATGTACAGGAATACAAATCATATTCAGAGTAACCTTAATACAAAAAGGAATGTAGTAAGTATCCTAAGAGAATGCCATAATAGACTGCTATAATTTTACCAGCACAGACTTCTCCTTCAGGGACTAACAACCTCCACCTTTGAAAGCATACTTCCTCCTCCAATCCTAACTTTGAAGAACGGGCAGCCAGTCATAGAAACCACCACCACCCTGGTTGGCCACAGCCATACATCAAGAAATATTCATGTGACTCAATTGTATGACCCCCATGCCAGGCCAACCAGAGGATTTTTTTTTTTCACACTAAGAATGGAGAGAAGAGGGTGGTTCACCTTTAATGGCAAAGGTATGAGATGGGAGGCTTAGGTGATACTGGCAACCAAGTTCCCCAACATATGGGGAGATCTGATGTGGAAGGATAAGGGAGCACAGTGACAAAAATTGAGGCACAAAGCAAAGACAAGGTGACTTTGAGTCCTCCCAGGACCTCAGTCCCAACCCTGCCCTTTGGTGATGATATGCAATATCATCACTTCTATGAGATCAAGAACTTTTATATGTTTTTCTTTACTAGCTTATCCCCAGCATCGAGAACAGTGTTTTGGCACACAGTAGACAGTCACTACATATTTCGTGAATAAACAAATTAAATTCTGTAATACATTTCTCTTTTTTCAGCATATATTCAACTTTTATTCTTTCCTTGCAACCAAATCCAGAATTATCCTTGGTAAAATGGAATTTTTAATAATTCTACCTCAGAAACAAAGAGAAATAAGGGCTAAGAAAATATGACATCAGAAAATATTTCTTCCTGTGCAACAAGTACAGTGGCCCCAGACAGATGCAATGCCCAGCTCTTTTATCACAAATAAGAGATATTTCGAGTTTGGGTTATAAAACTTCATAGGTAGGATTAATTAAATATGAACTTGTTTACTTGGTTTCCAAGACTGCAGACTGCAGAAAAAGGGAAATCTTAAGGAAGTCTGTTATATGCCTGCTTCCGGCCCTCTTACTTGTATATGTATTTTGTTTTCTTTCCTAGACCAAGAGATAAGACATATATGATCAAATGACCAGTCAGTTAAGGACTGGTAGAAATTTAAGAGACTGGCCTTGTGCTCGGTGGCACCAGGAAATTCACATAAATGAACTCAATTTCGCAGTGGTTGGATGTAACATACAGGAATTGAAAAGCTATCAAACGCCCAAGCAGATATAAAACACACAGCTGACTAAAATCCACATCATTATTGAAAAATTGCACAATATAACTCAATGTTCATGACAGATTGTGGTATCAGTAAGTTAAAATAAAATAAAAGATTGCCTTTCTGGCAGTTAGGACTATAACCATTTATACAACTGGCCTAAGAAGGTTCCCTGAACAGCATTATGTATGCCCTATTTTTTAACATTTATTGACTACCTAATATATGCTAGAAATCTTAATACTTGTTGGTCAGTGAAGAAAAAACGAAGGTACAGGCTTCAGTCTACATACTCATCAAGTGGCTAAGACATGCTCTCCAATTATCAGGTGCAATTGGCCCAGGTCCCACATGGAATCTAGCCATGATGAGGAGTGTCAGGTGAGAAAAATGTCTTTCATTAGCAGTTAAAACAACAGCTACTTTTCAACTCTTTCTCATGCTAGATTGTCTCCTGTGGTCCTTGGTCTATCTACGGCTTTTGATACTTTTTTGCTTAAGTCCACGAGACATATCCTTCATGACTTCGGTGAACGTAGCCACTTGACTGTTCACAGAATCTTCTGTGCACTGACTTTTCTCAGGAACACAGCAACGTCTGGGCCCATTCATTTGGTCCATCCTAGTCACAAAAATTACTAACTCCTACACAACCATAATACAGGGTAGAATGAACCATGATTGTAAACTGCAACAATCATAACCCCCTGACTTAAAGTGATCTTTTTTGTTGTTAACAAAAAAAGCTTAACAAAACTTAACAAATTTTAAGATAAGGTATATTGCCAGTTATGTGACATTTGTATGTGTATGTATATTATAGGTGTACATCTATTGCATACATAGTTTATGTACACATTTATAAATATACACATAAAAATATACAGTTTATGTTAAGCTTCCTGAGTGCTGATCATTACAGTGGGGGAGAAACCAATTTATTGTGTTTATTATTTGTCTGGATAAAACAGTGCACTTACACTTCATTGTTCTTTCTCCTTTCTGGGTTCTACCCCTAAAATCTCTTTTGACTCTCCCTCCCACAAAGACACATCTGTCTTATATAGTCTCTTGAAGGTCTACCAAGTGTTAACAAGACAAATGGTTTGTAAGCATATTATTTTATTCTTTGATTGTTGGACCAAATGAGGAATTCAGAGGCAAGCCAGATAGAAAATGAGAGAAAAATGAGCACACCTACATATTAAAATCTACTGAAGAACTACACACAAGGGGCATTGTTGAATGTGTGCTCTAAAATTAGGCCTGGCCTTGAGTGACTTAATTTTTTGAAGTGTGAATACTTTGACCAAATTTTCCTGTTGTTGAATAATTTCACACAAAGGCCATCTTACTCAGACAGCCATGCTTGGCACAGCATCTGCGGTGACTACCACTGGAGAGACACTTAGAAAAGATAACCTGCAGAATCATTTCATCCTATGTCAGGATGTTGAAATAAGTCATTGAATATGGACGTGGATTAAATCTTAGAGATCATCTTCTGCACCAGTGGTCCTAAAAGTGTAGTTCAAGCAGCATCAGCATTGTGTTAGCCATTTTGTGTCGCTGTAAAAGAATACGTGAGGCTAGGGAAATTTACAAAGAAAAGAGGTTTCTTTGGTTCATGGTTCTGCATGAGCCAGCACCTGATCAGCTTCTGGTGAGGCCTCAGGAGGCTTTTACCTGTGGCAGAAGGTGAAGGAGGAGCAGACATGTCACATAGCAAGAGTAGAAGCAAGAGAAAGAAGAGGAGGTGACAGTCTTTTTTAAACAGCTAGCTCTCAGGTGAACTAAGGAAGCAAGAACTCACTCATTACTTCAGGAAAGGCACCGAGCACTTCACAAGGGATCCACCCTCATGACCCAAACACTTCCCACTAGGCCCCACCCCCAACATTAGGGATCACCTTTCAACATGAGATTTGGAGGGCTTGACATCCAAAACATATCAAGCATCAATTGGGCACCTGAGTTATTGATATCTTTAAAATTTTTCATCTATGTAGATCAGTTTCCTTTTCTTTTTTTTACATAGTCTGTCCAATTTTGGTAAAAGTTTATACAAGTTGGAAGTTAGAAGATTTTTTCTCTGGAACAATTGACATTAGAAGGTAATTATTCTTGTAAGTTTGATAAAATAACTCTTACTTAGTACCTTCAAACAAGGGTGAAAGAAAAAGGAAATTTGGACTCCACTTCAGTCTCTTTAATCATCTTTTGATTAATCCAGATATATTTCCCTTTGGATGAATCTTGGCAGCATATTTTTCTAAAAACTTATGTATTATCTCAAAGTTATAGGAATATTTCACCATAAAATTATTCATTTGTTCATAGTTTTTTAAATATAACTGCTTTATCTGTAGTTATGTCTCTTTTTTATTTCTAAAGTTATTTCTGCTTTAATTAAAGTGTGCTTTATTTACGAGAACTAGTTACCAGTGAAGTTTTAGTGTCCAAAGACATGAGTATATTACCTTTCTAATATTTATTTCTAATCTTATTACTTTGTATTCCGGGA